>NC_138309.1:55242500-55410000 GCF_965601325.2 Salmo salar | reverse complement strand
TCTTCTCCCTGTCAGATCACTAAACAATGCTGTATGTTTCTCATATCGAAGTTAACGACTGAGCACAGAATGCATGCATCCTACAAATAGAATATCTGAGTTCAGCGAGTGTTGTCATATCAGAATGAGTGCTTCAACCAATACCACGTGTGACAGCTGTGAGCAGTCTGCTGCACCCCCCCCTAACCAGCCATATAGCCTACTCGGCTGCTTCTCTCCATCCGTTCTTTCTGCACATCTCCATCAGTTTTAATGTTACTTATCCGTGATGGCGAGCTAGAGTGTGCAGACAGGGATGGGGTTGGAGCGGCTTGCAGTGTGTGCCCAGTGGATACGCATCTCCTGTAAGAACAAGCAGACCAGTCTGACTTTGCTGTCACGCTGCCTCTGAGTGCCGCTGCCATAGATGGAAAAAGAGGGCACAGTGAGTCATCCTTGTGCCTTTTACATCCCTGACAACCGTAAGTTTCTCTAGTGGAGCTACCTTCTCTCCGTTGTACCGCGAATCGTCCTACGTTTTGTCATTTTATAAACCATGTCGGGGGCAGTTTTTATTTTGTTTATTTTTCCCTACTCCCAGGCTGCAGATTGTTTATCAAACCAACAATCTTGTTTAGTCATGTTACTTGGCTAGCAAGTTAACCACATGGTACCTTGGCTATGCACACATTTGGATGGCACAGAAAAAGGGATAGATAGCCTACTCGGATGCTTCAAAGGTAGGATACATTTGCCTAGTTAATGTATTTCAAGTCAAATCATCTCTATTTCTGGTGTTAAATTGTTTGGTGCCTGGCTTTTGGTGTGTGTGCGAACGAGAATGACGTGTGTGTGTGTGTGTGTGGGAGAAAGAAAGCGAGAGATTGTAGGCTGTGTAAAGTTGTCTGAAGAGTAGGCTAAAGATGGTTTCATATTGTTTTCCCCTGCCACAATGAAAATGTAGCTGATTTATGCATTTATATTCCTTACTACATTCCTCCTGCCCAATCACTGGTAGGCCTTTGGATATGAGAAAATCAGCTATTTTCAGCAATAGTCTTTTCTATTATACAGAGAAAATGTGAAGTTAAATTCAGTGTGTTGTATTAAGGAGAGGTGTGAATATCAGGGAAAGATTTTTGTGCAGCACACATGCAGAACGTATGTTAAACAGGCATCTGGGGCAGGGCAAACCCTGTGATATTTGGCCTGATATCACATTGTTGGTATTGTGCCAACCCCACTCTGATAATAGGCCAATTTTCTTGTAGTTTACCAACATATATATTTTTGTGTGTATCTGTGCTAAACCATCACCTTTTTGGGCCCTCACCAGTTAGCATCCCTGCTTTCTAGTTGTTTGACTCCACGCCAACCCATCTTGTGTTAGGCCGGGAATCTATATTTAACCATGTGTGGAATGGTAATCTAAATCCACCTGTCCACGGGGTGGTGGTGTGTTATGGGGAGACCTGTTTTCAGAGCTGTCACTGACCAGGCTTGTTGTTTAATCAGGGCTGATGCGGCGATCTGGGGTTGTGGAATGGCAGCGACACAGACTGATGAATATCTGTATTTTTTTACCCCTCTTTCTGTCAAGTTCTTTCTCTACCTCTTTCTTTCTCCTTTCATACTACCCCCCCCCCCCCCCCCCCCCCCAACACACACACACACACACAGTCGCCCCTGCTCCATGGATACCTCAATTAGGGTAAGTGGAGTGAGTGATGCAGGGATGAGGAGAGCACCACAAACGGATCGACCATCTGGGCTGGACCTCCTAATGAGCAGTTGATTTTATCATCAGTCTGTTTAAACGCCTCATTTCTGTTCTGAGAGGAACAGACCCACAGAGAGGTGACATGCCATCCAGGTCTTGTTCACTAAGGCACACCGTAGCGAAACCCTTTGAAACAGAAATGTATTAAAATAACTGCAGGTATTACCTCCCTGTCACTTTTTCAAACCTGTTCCATATATCAACCTAGTCATTATCTTATGATACAGGCAGTGCCCACCTCCTAAAGCCTTTTGAATGCACCGTGTACTATCCTCATCACCGTCTTTGACCAGCCACTCTATGCCCCATTAACTTTGAAATTCGCTCGCATGAAATCGTCTGGCAGATGGGTCTTTTGAGTGATCTGATTGTTGAGGAAAGCCTATCACCTAATACCTATGGTCAAAATCATAACCTTCATTCTGCCATGTGTCCCTCCCACCGAACTTTCTCTACTAAAACCTTCAAATATCAGTTTATTTGTCACGTGCACAGATTTGCAGGTGCAGTGAAATACTTGTCATACTAGCTCCAGCAGTGCAGTAGAATGTCTAGCAAATACAACACAAATAATAAAAACATTTAAACAAATGTCAGAATGAGTCCCATTCCAGAATGTAAATTTGTGTGTGTACAGCATATAATTTGGAAAATAAAATGTATATTACAATGACTGATGTCCAGACAGTAATGTAAATAGGACCTGACCTGATCAGTGTTCAATGACTATATACATTGTATTCAGAGTACCTTTTCCACATTCTGTTAAGTTACAGCCTTATTCTAAAATGTATTAAATAGTAGTTTTTTTTCCCCTCATCAATCTACACACAATACCCCATAATGACAGAGAAAACGGGTGGACTTCAAGTTGTAGAAACATCTCAAGGATGATCAATGGAAACAGGAAATACCTGAGCGCTATTTGAAGTCTCAGAGCAAAGGGTCTGAATTTACGTAAATAATGTATTTGTTTTTTATAAATGTACAACATTTACTGACCAGGTTTTCACTGTCAATTATGAGGTATTTTGTGTAGATGGATGAGGGGGAAATAATTTAATCCATTTTAGAATAAGGCTGTAACACAATGTGGAAAAAGTCAAGAGGTCTGAACTTTCTGAATGCACTGTACATGGAGCATTAGTCTCAAGGTGCAGGGAGAGTACCAGGCAGGTAACTGGCTAGTGATGGCTGTTCAACAGTCTGATGGCCTGGTGATAGAAGCTGTCTGTCGGTCCTGGCTCTGATGCACTTCAATGTGTAGCCTAGGCTTAGTGCTTGATTCAGAGGACCACGGCCCGTCAAGGAATTCACTCAATCCATTGTCGAACATGTCCTGTTTTAAGTACCCTCTCCATAGGGTAGGTATATTATTTCAGGGATTGTATGGCCGTGTAGTATGCTATATAGCAACAGTACAGCAATCATTCCAACACACACAAACCAGCAGCCATTCTTCATGCTGATAAACGCTCACAACGAGTGTGTTCCGAATACATGTGACCTCCAGCCTGCTGGTTGAGATGAGGGGCTCAAGGTAATTTCTGTTACCTCTTGAGAGACGAGTCCTGGATAGTTGCAGGTCGTTGACCACATGCTCAGTCTCTGCTGGTTTTTGGAAACGGGGTGTGTGTGTGTGTGTGTGTGTGTGTGTGTCCTAAAGCAAAGGTAGGAGGAGTGGCTTACGCACACACACACAGTCTCTCACACACACTGTTGTATATTAATGCATCTTCATAATTGATAGACACAAATGCTTAAACAAGTGGCAGCATTTTGCTTGGAATATGAATTGATGTAATGTAAACTCAGCAAAAAAAGAAACGTCCATTTTTCAGGACCTGGTCTTTTGAAGATAATTCGTAAAAATCCAAATAACTTCACAGATATTAATTGTAAAGGGTTTAAACACTGTTTCCCATGCTTGTTCAATGAACCATAAACAATTAATGAATATGCACCTGTGGAACGGTTGTTAAGATGCTTACAGACGGTAGGCAATTAAGGTCACAGTTATGAAAACTTAGGACACTAAAGATGCCTTTCTACTCACTAGGAAAAACACCAAAAGAAAGATGCCCAGGGTGCCTGCTCATCTGTATGAACGTGCCTTAGAAATGCTGCAAGGAGGCATAAGGACTGCAGATATGGCCAGGGCAATATATTGCAATGTCCGTACTGTGAGATGCCTAAGACAGCGCTACAAGGAGACAGGACGGACAGCTGATCGTCCTCACAGTGGCAGACCACGTGTAACAACACCTGCACAGGATTGGTACATCCGAACATCACACCTGCGGGACAGGTACAGGATGGCAACAACTGCCCGAGTTACACCAGGAACGCACAATCCCTCCATCAGTGCACAGACTGTCCGCAATAGGCTGAGAGAGGCTGGACTGAGGGCTTGTAGGCCTGTTGTAAGGCAGGTCCTCACCAGACATCACTGGCAATAACGTCACCTATGGGCACAAACCCACCATCGCTGGACCAGACAGGACTGGCAAAAAGTGCTATTCACTGACGAGTCGCGGTTTTGTCTCACCAGGGATGATGGTCAGATTCGCGTTTATCGTTGAAGGAATGAGCGTTACACCGAGGCCTGTAATCTGGAACGGGATCGATTTGGAGGTGGAGGGTCCGTCATGGTCTGGGGCGGTGTGTCACAGCATCATCAGATGGAGCTTGTTGTCATTGCAGGCAATCTCAACGCTGTGCGTTACAGAGAAGACATCCTCCTCCCTCATGTGGTACCCTTCCTGCAGGTTCATCCTGACATGACCCTGCAGCATGACAATGCCACCAGCCATACTGCTCATTCTGTGCGTGATTTCCTGCAAGCTAGGAATGTCAGTGTTATTCCATGCCCCCCCCCCACAGAAATGTCCGGGAACTAGCAGGTGCCTTGGTGGAAGAGTGGCGTAACATCTCACAGTAAGAACGGGCAAATCTGGTGCAGTCCATGAGGAGGAGATGCACTGCAATACTTAATGCAGCTGGTGGCCACACCAGATACTGACTTTTGATTTTGACCACCCCCCCTTTGTTTAGGGATGCATTATTCCATTTCTGTTAGTCACATGTCTGTGGAACTTGTTCAGTTTGTCTGCTGTTGAATCTTATGTTCATACAAATATTTACACATGTTAAGTTTGCTGAAAACAAACGCAGTTGACAGTGAGAGGACGTTTTTTGTTTGTTGTTTATATACTGTCATTTGATATACACTGAACAAAAATATAAACGCAACAATTTCAAGGATTTTACTGAGTTACAGTTCATATAAGGAAATCTGCCAATTTAAATAATTACATTGGGATCTAATCTATGGATTTCTAATGGCTGGGAATACAGATATGCATCTATTAATAAATAAAAAAACACACAAAAGAAACACCTTATTTACATAATTATTCAGACCCTTTGCCATGAGACTAGAAATTGAGCTCAGAAGTTGAGTAGAAATTGAGCTCAGGTGCATCCTGTTCCATTGATCATTCTTGAGACGTTTCTACAACTTGATTGGAGTCACCCTGTGGTAAATTCAATTGATTGTACATGATTTGTAAAGGCACACACCTGTGAGTTCGAATGGTGGGGGATGTGTGGAGGCACAGATCTGGGGAAGGCTACAAAAACATTTCTGCACCATTGAAGGTCCCCAAGAACACAGTGGCCTCTATCATTCTTAAATGGAAGATGTTTGGAACCACCAAGACTCTTCCTAGAGCTGTCCGCCTGGCAAAACTGAGCAATCGGGGGAGAAGGGCCTTGGTCAGGGAGGTGACCAAGAACACGAAGGTCACTCTGACAGAGCTCCAGAGTTTCTCTGTGGAGTTGGGAGAACCTTCCAGAAGGACTACCATCTCTGCAGCACTCCACCAATCAGGCCTTTATGGTGGAGTGGCCAGACGGAAGCGACTTATTTAAAAACAGCCTGCTTGGAGTTTGCCAAAAGGCACCTGAAGACTCAACCATAAGAAACAAGATTTTCTGGTCTGATGAAACCAAGTTTGAACTCTTTGGCCTGAATGACAAGCGTCACATTTGGAGGACGCTTAGCACCATCCCTACGGTGAAGCATGGTAGTGACAGCATTATGCTGTGGGGATGTTTTTCAGCGGCAGGGACCTTGAGACTAGTCAGGGGTGAGGGAACGATAAACAGAGCAAAGTATAGAGGTCCTTGAGGAAGAGCGCTCAGGACCTCCGGCTGGGGCGATGGTTCACCTTCCCACATGACATCGCTAAGCACACAGCCTAGACAACGCAGGAGTGGCTTCGGGACAAGTCTCTGAATGTCCTTGAGTGGCCCAGCCAGGACTTGAACCTGATCGAACATCTTTGGAGAGACCTGAAAAAAGCTGTGCAGTGATGCTCCCATCCAACCTGACAGAGCTTGAGAGGATCTGCAAAGAAGAATGGGAGAAACTCCCCAAATACAGATGTGCCAAGCTTGTAGTGTCATACCTAAAAAATATTGAGTACTGAGTAACGTGTCTGAATACTTATGTAAATGTGATATTTCAGTTTTTTATTTCTCAAACCTGTTTTTGCTTTCTCATTATGGGGTATTGTGTGTAGATTGATTGGGGGGGACAATATAATCCATTTTAGAATAAGGCTGTAACAAAAAGTGAAGAAATCATTACTTTCCAAGTGCACTGTATATACAAAGGAATGTGGATTTGGCTATTTCAGCCACACCTGTTTCTGACAGGTGTAGCCCATGCAATCTCCATAGACAAATATTGGCAGGAGGATGGGTTATCTTGGCAAAGGAGAAATGCTCACTGACAGGGATGTAAATACATTTGTGCACAACATTTGGGAGAAATACGGTTTTTGTGTGAATGGAACATTTTTGGAATCTTTCGTTTCAGCTCATGAAACATGGGACCCACACTTTACATGTTGCATTTTCATTTTTGTTCAGTATATATACCTCTGAGCTATAGCCAAAGAAGAGGTATTCCATTTTTGTTTACTTTAGATTTCGGGTTGAAGATGGATTAGGGATGCTGCTGTGAACATGGACTCTTCTCAGTAAAGTTTCTTGAGAGAAGGATCTGAGGGTTAGCAAATTTTAAGCGCAAACCATCAACTATGCTGCATGGCCTTTGGCTTCCAAGGGCTCTCCCCTGTTCTCTCAACTCCATGTATCCCTCTTCTCTCCCTTTGTCACTCTCTCTTCCCCATCTCTCGGGCACAGCTGATCTTATTGCTTTCTATCCCATCATGCCTTGCACTTCACAGCCATGCGGGCTCACAGCAGCAAGCTCGCCTCATCTGCATGCGTTTGAACTGTCACTATTCATCCTCTGCTGCCATGTCCTCCCCCTCTTTCTCTCTCTAGGTCCCTCTCTTGCTCCCTCTTTCTCTTCTCTCCAAGTCACCCTCCATTTTTCACATTATCCCTCTGCAGCAGTATGCCTTCCATTCCATATACCCAACCAGTCACAATGGATTCAAGTTATGGTGGCCCTAGCCGTCAGTAAGATGTTCTAGCCCAGTTTTCCCCCTGTCTGTCTCTCGGTCCGAGCAGGACAGTAAGTGACTGTCTTTGTTGGTCAGTACACTGAGGATCTCTCCATCGGCCTGCTGCTCGCCTCTCCTGTTATGTTTGTGTAGTTGGCGCTGTCGCACTTCCTCTGACTAGCCCCCTTTTTCCCTCACTGCCTCATGCTCCATCGCCAACACAGAGCAGCCCTTCTCTCGCTCCAGCCAAGCCAAAGTCTGATGTCATCCCGGAAGAAGACCAATCAACATTCTTAGGCCACTCACTCTTGTCCAGTTCCACAGTCACCCTCTCCCACAGTCACCCTCAGGATCTAGGTGTGTGTGTGTGTGTGTGTGTGTGTGTGTGTGATGTATCAGTGTATAGCGAGCCAGCAGCAGTCTTGTAAGAGGAAGCTGCTCTGTCTTTAGCCCTCTTTATTAGATGATCTGGTCAGGGGGCACCGCTGCGATGGATCCACCTCCTTATAGGATATTAACACCAACAGAAAAGGATGTTGACAACACTGCCATACTCTGGGTTTGTGTTCAGTACGGTGTGCAACTTTGAAAATCGACGGAAACGGTACTGCGCTGAACGACCAGTTGAAAAATGTTGATTATGGTACGCTTTACTTTTTCAAATTGGGTAATATTACAGTTGCTTTGTCAAACAATGCGTGCGTTACTTTGAGAATCCTATCTCTCCCGGGTGAGTGTTTCCGTGATCCAGCCTTGACCGGTTTCCTCAGTTTTCGAGCTAGCAGAAATAGAAATGTAGAAATGTATAGAGGGCGCACCACTGATCTTTGCCATTGATCACTTCTGTGATAGCAAAGCCCATAGAGCGTTCCTGTGTAGTGGCAAGTGTGCCCTCTATACATCTCTATGGGCCTGTGTTCGAGATGTTAACTGCCTAAAATACGTTTGACTGGTCATGTTTATCGGGCTAGGTTCATATTAGCTTTATGTAGTTAGTTTGCATAACGTGTGTACTTGTTATTTGTCATGCATCTTCTCACACTGATTGCCCCCCATCTATCTTCAGAGCTCGTGCTACTAGGTGACCTAAACTGGGACATGCTTAACACCCCAGCCATCCTACAATCCAAGCTTGATGCCCTCAATCTCACACAAATTATTAATGAACCCACCAGGTACAACCCCAAAGCCGCAAACACTGGCACCCTCATAGATATCATCCTAACCAACGTGCCCTCTAAATACACCTCTGCTGTTTTCAACCAAGATCTCAGCGATCACTGCCTCATTGCCTGCACCCGTAATGGGTCAGCGGTCAAACGACCTCCACTCATCACTGTCAAACGCTCCCTGAAACATTTCAACAAGCAAGCCTTTCTATTCGACCTGGCCCTGGTATCCTGGAAGGATATTGACCTCATCCCGTCAGTAGAGGATGCCTGGTTATTTTTTTTAAATGCCTTCCTCTCCATCTTAAATAAGCATGCCCCTTTCAAGAAATTTAGAACCAGGAACAGATATAGCCCTTGGTTCTCCCCAGACCTGACTGCCCTTAACCAGCACAAAAATATCCTGTGGCGTTCTGCATTAGCATCGAACTGCCCCCGCGATATGCAACTTTTTAGGGAAGTTAGAAACCAATACACACAGGCAGTTAGAAACGCCAAGGCTAGCTTTTTCAAACAGAAATTCGCTTCGTGCAACTCCAACTCTAAAAAGTTCTGGGACATTGTAAAGTCCATGGAGAATAAGAGCACCTCCTCCCAACTGCCCACTGCACTGAGGATAGGAAACTCTGTCACCACCGATAAGCCCACTATAATTGAGAATTTCAATAAGCATTTTTCTACGGCTGGCCATGCTTTCCACCTAACTACCCCTACTGCATTCAACAGCACTGCACCCCCCACAGCTACTCGCCCAAGCCTCCCCCATTTCTCCTTCTCCCAAATCCATTCAGCTGATGTTCTGAAAGAGCTGCAAAATCTAGACCCCTACAAATCAGCTGGGCTTGACAATCTGGACCCTTTCTTTCTAAAATTATCTGCCGAAATTATTGCAACCCCTATTAATAGCCTGTTCAACCTCTCTTTCGTGTCGTCTGAGATTCCCATAGATTGGAAAGCAGCTGCTGTCATCCCCCTCTTCAAAGGAGGTGACACTCTTCACCCAAATTGCTACAGACCTATATCCATCCTACCCTGCCTTTCTAAGGTCTTCGAAAGCCAAGTCAACAAACAGATTACCGACCATTTCAAATCCCACCGCACCCTCTCCGCTATGCAATCTGGTTTCAGAGCTGGTCATGGGTGCACCTCAGCCACGCTCAAGGTCCTAAACGACATCGTAACCGCCATCGATAAGAAACAATACTGTGCTGCCGTATTCATTGACCTGGCCAAAGCTTTTGACTCTGTTAATCACCACATCCTCATCGGCAGACTCAGTAGCCTTGGTTTCTCATACGATTGCGTCGCCTGGTTCACCAACTACTTCTCTGACAGAGTTCAGTGTGTCAAATCGGAGGGCCTACTGTCTGGACCTCTGGCAGTCTCTATGGGGGTACCACAGGGTTCAATTCTTGGGCCAACTCTTTTCTCTGTATACATAAATGATGTCGCTCTTGCTGCTGGTGAATCTCTGATCCACCTCTACGCAGACGACACCATTCTGTACACTTCTGGCCCTTCTTTGGACACTGTGTTAACAACCCTCCAGACGAGCTTCAATGCCATTCAACTCTCCTTCCGTGGTCTCCAACTGCTCCTAAACACAAGTAAAACTAAATGCATGCTCTTCAACCGATCGCTGCCTGCACCTGCCCGCCTGTCCAGCATCACTTCTCTGAACGGCTCTAACTTAGAATTTGTGGACAACTACAAATACCTAGGTGTCTGGTTAGACTGTAAACTCTCCTTCCAGACTCACATCAATCATCTCCAATCCAAAGTGAAATCTCGAATTGGCTTCCTATTTCGCAACAAAGCATCCTTCACTCATGCTGCCAAACATACCCTCGTAAAACTGACCATCCTACCAATCCTCGACTTCGGCGATGTCATTTACAAAATAGCTTCCAATACCCTACTCAACAAGCTGGATGCAGTCTATCACAGTGCCATCCGTTTTGTCACCAAAGCCCCATATACTACCCACCACTGCGACCTGTACGCTCTCGTTGGCTGGCCTTCGCTTCATAATCGTCGCCAAACACATTGGCTCCAGGTCATCTACAAGACCCTGCTAGGTAAAGTCCCCCCTTATCTCCGCTCACTGGTCACCATAGCAGCACCCACCTGTAGCACGCGCTCCAGCAGGTATATCTCTCTGGTCACCCCTAAAGCCAACTCCTCCTTTGGTCGTCTCTCCTTCCAGTTCTCTGCTGCCAATGACTGGAACGAACTACAAAAATCTCTGAAACTGGAAACACTTATCTCCCTCACTAGCTTTAAGCACCAGCTGTCAGAGCAGCTCACTGATCACTGCACCTGTACATAGCCCATCTATAATTTAGCCCAAACTACTACCTCTTCCCCTACTGTATTTATTTATTTTATTTATTTTGCTCCTTTGCACCATATTATTTCTATTTTATCTCTGAACCTTCTTCAAACTACAAATCTACCATTCCAGTGTTTTTCTTGCTATACTTTATTTACTTTGCCACCATGGCATTTTTTTGCCTTTACCTCCCTTATCTCACATCATTTGCTCACATTGTATATAGTCTTATTTTATTTATTTTTTATTTTTTCTACTGCATCATTGATTGTATGTTGTTTTACTCCATGTGTAACTCTGTGTTTTTGTATGTTGTCGAACTGCTTTGCTTTATCTTGGCCAGGTCGCAATTGTAAATGAGAACTTGTTCTCAACTTGCCTACCTGGTTAAATAAAGGTGAAATAAAAATAAATAAATAAATAAACACGCACAGCATACAGGGAACCTGTTTTGAGGGGCGGAATGGCCCATCACCTATCAGACGGTGCGAGAGCAGGTCCTCATAAAGCTGGTACTGGAAGTGAAACGTGCTTTTATAAGCCAGATCTTTGTGCAAGAATGAACACACGATTGCATTTAGAATTGTTAACTGTTTTGATGGCCATGATTTTTAAAAAGGGCAGGTTTTTTTTTCATTTTTTTTTTTCTCTCAATCTCAACTGGTCATTAAAGCGTGCCTGCCATTGGAGTGCATAGGCTCTAGTCAATGGTAGGAAAGCTATCAGCCACCACTTTACCATGTAACCTTGAGGCTGTATAGTTTGAAACCTGAACATTTAACTTCAAATAGTGAGAAATGTCTTCTTAACTTGCTTCAAAGTAACCAAAATCCATCCATTAGAAATGTAGCGGCTTTAAAGACTTCCCCATGCCATTTTAACCAGCATTTCTCTCCTGAAGAAGGGAGTGTGAATATTTATTTTACATTTTTATTTAACCTTTTAACTAGGCAAGTCAGTTAAGAACAAATTCTTATTCACAATGACGGCCTACACCGGCCAACCCGGACGACGCTGGACCAATTGTGCGCCGCCCTAATGGACTCTCAATCACGGCTGGTTGTGATACAGCCTGGATTCGAACAAGGGAGTCTGTAGTGACGCCTCAAGCACTGAGATGCAGTGGCTTAGACCGCTGCGCCACTCATGAGCCCAAGAAAATAGAAAATGGGAGAGGGACAGAGGATGGGGAATGCAGATGGCTGAAGTGAAGAGCACGATGAGAGGAACAGACGGAAAGGAAGAAAGAAGAGGGGGAGTGAACAGTGGAGGAGAGATCTCAAAGGATGTGTGAGGGCAAGCTGTGAGTCTGGGACAGACCGAGGGAGAGGGAGGCTGAGAGCAGCTGTACTGCAGTGCAGAACACCCAGTACTCTGTGTGTGTGTGTGTGTGTGTGTGTGTGTGTGTGTGTGTGTGTGTGTGTGTGTGTGTGTGTGTGTGTGTGTGTGTGTGTGTGTGTGTGTGTGTGTGTGTGTCAGACTAGGGGTGTGTGTATTTCCTCTGTTTTTTATGGAGATAACCTGATCCTAGGTCTTTGGCTGGATTATATTACTCAAACAAAAAATGAGGAGGAATGCATTGTTCTTCCAGTCATTTTGCAGATTCCACATCCTCTGTGTCCTACCTCTCTCTCTCACGTCTTGCTGCTTTTACTCCCGCTCCCGCCCTCTCCCCCCCGCTCCCCGCCCCGTCCTCTCTTCTACATCCCCGCTCCCCCTGTCCTCCCCCCCGCTCCCCCCGTCCTCTCTTTCTACATCCCCCGCTCTACTTTGCTCCCTCCCTCTCTTCGTCTCCCTCTCTGGTCTGGCGGAGATCAGCTGCTGAGTCTCAAGGCTCTGCTTAGATCAGGCAGGATTGACTTTGGCATCCCTCTTTCTTTCCCTCTATCACTCCTCTTCGCTCCTTTCCCCCCTGCTCTAGTCTTTGTATTTTTTTTCTCTCTCACACACACACTGTGATTGTGCTTTCACTGCTCCTCACCAACTGTGTTGTGTGATTTTTGAGGCTGAGGCAATAGTCAAGGTGTAAAGATGTCCCTGTGATCTCTCGCCTCACTCAGGTGGCGTGCCGCTAGGGACACCCTGGCAGGACAGCTTTAACACGGCGACATGGTCTCGGTGCAAAATGGTACAGCAGAGAAACCGTGACAGTAATGTTACCCTAACGGCAGCCTAAAGAAAAGGGATCCAAAAATCTAGGTTAGTGGTTACTAAACGGCCGATCGACTCGTCGTTCTCCAAGGCATTCCTAGTCGATTGTGAAACATTTCTAGAATAAACAACGATAAAGCTTTGCATTCCCACTCTTTTCTGTCTACTGCTTTTGGCAATAGATGCACTTATTTCAGCTGCCCTGTGCCTGGTAGGCAAAGTGTTCCCATTTCATGCATACAAACTCTGCATAGTCATCGTGCCCGGAGAGTAAATCAAGTGTACCTATAGGCCTACCGTGAGTCAGTCGGATTGCTCGGGTCAGCGTGTCTGTAGCTTCCACGTTGATACTTAATTCAAATACTTTGAATGTTTCCAAACTTTGCGTCGTCTTCAGTCCAGCCAGAGTCCATCGAAGAACAGTAAGTGGCCAAACCACAGAAGATGACTGTGGTTTTTAGTGATGGCTTTATGGGATAGCTAGCAACTTGTAAACAATTACCCATTCCTGTAAGTGAGTGCTGCTTTAATGGTAATGTTAAATAATAGGCTACACATTGGCTGTAAAGCAAATTGACTGTCTCCCATTTAAGTTTATTGGGATGGTAATGACGTTTTGTTATTTATGATAATTATTATGTGGAGGTTGCTAGCTACAGCGGTATCTTTAACCTAGCCTAGCTTTTAGCTTGATAGCTGCTCTGCAAGCTAGCTTGACATAAAGTTAGATAAACAAATTGAAGAAAAAGTTATAAACAAAGCATGTTTTATAACTTGAAACAATATATTTCTGTCTTAAATAGAAAGGAATATTTTGCAATCTACCAAAATAAATGCGATCTCTGACAAAAGACAGGCTCTCCATCTTGCGTTAAAAACGCTTCACTGTGACCTGTCTGGGAAACCCAGACGCATAATATGGGCTATCGAGCCGAAGCATTTTTAGAACATTTTCTCACCCCCAAATATGGTAGTGGGAGGAAGTCCGGTAGTGGGAGAAGATGGAACTAAGGTGAAACTGGGCCGACATTCTGCTCATTTTGTCATCGATGAAAGATCTGATCTCAATACATTTTCCTGTTCCCAAAACTATACTGAAATACATGTTTAAATAAATGCAACGTAAAGTGTTGGTCTCATTTTTCATGAGCTAAAATAAAAGATCCCAGAAATGTGCAATATGTGCAAAAAGCTTCTCAAATTTTGTGCCAAATTTGTTTACATCCCTGTTAGTGAGCATTTCTCCTTTGCCAAGAAAATCCACCCACCTAACAGGTGTGGCATATCAAGAAGCTGATTAAACAGAATGATCATTAGACAGGTGCACATTGTGCTGGGGACAATAAAAGTGCACTCTAAAATGTGCAGTTTTGTCACACAACACAATGCCACAGATGTCTCAAATTGAGGGAGCGTGCAATTGACATGTTGACTGCAGGAATGTCCACCAAAGCTGTTGCCAGAGAATTGAATGTTCATTTCTCTACCATAAGCCGCCTCCAGCGTTTGATTTTATAGAATTTTGGCAGTACATCCAACCAACCTCACAACCGTAAACAACGTGTAGCCATCCGGACAACTGATGAAGATGGGGGTTTGCCAAATCGAAGAATTTCTGCGCAAACTGTCACAACCTGCCTCTAGCAAGCTCATCTCCGTGTTTGTTGTCCTCACCAGGGTCTTGACCTGACTGCAGTTTGGCGTCGTAACCGACTTCAGTGGGCAAATTATCACCTTCAATGGCCACTGGCACATTGGAGAAAAGTGCTCTTCACGAATGAATCCCAGTTTCAACTGTACCGGGCAGATGGTTGACAGCATTGTGTCGGCGAGCGGTTTGTTGATGTCTATGATGTGAACAGAGTGCCCTGTGGTGGTGGGGCTGTTATGGGAAAGCATAAGCTACGGACAGCGAACACAATTGCATTTTATCGATGGCACAGAGATACCGTTACGAGATCCTGAGGCCCATTGTTGTGCCATTCCTCTGCTGCCATCACCTCGTTTCAGAATGATAATGCACTGCCCAATGACGCAAGCATCTGTAAACAATTCCTGGAAGCTGACAATGTCCCAGTTCTTCCATGGCCTGCATACTCACCAGACATGTCACCCATTTAGCATGTTTGGGATGCTCTGGATCAACATGTACAACAGCGTGTTCCAGTCCCCGCCAATATCCAGCAACTTTGCACAGCCGTTGAGGAGTGGGGCAACATTCCACAATCAATAACCTGATCAACTCTTTGTGAAGGAGATGTGTCGCGCTGCATGAGACAAGTGGCGGTCACACCAGATACTGACTGGTTTTCTGATCCACACTACATTCCTAGCTTAAAACATTTTTTGGTTTATCTGTGACCAACAGACACACCTGTATTCTCAGTCGTGAAATCCATAGATTAGGGCCTAATTAATTTATTTCAATTTACTGATTTCCTTCTATGAACTGTAACTCAGTAAAGTTTTTGAAATTGTTGCATGTTGCGTTTTTATTTTTGTTCAGTGTAGAATTTGTTTACGAGTGCACTAAATTTGATAGATTTGACACTTCGCCAAAGTTTTAAAACATTGCGTTGTTTAGTACTGCAAGGTTGAATTGAGTATGTGCGCTTACCAGAGACAATATGCAAGTATTTGCTACAACACGCCAATAGGATCTCGCTAGCTTGTGCTTGGCTTTGTCCACCGCCTTGCTTGTTCTGCCCACTATGGTTAATTTGCTCCTACTGTAAACGACACAGATGAACTATCTTGGTTTAGTGAATATAAATATCTTTGCTCCATTTATCCATTCAGTAGTGGGGAAAGCCTCGGTGAAGATGGTGTACAGTGTAATGAAATATGTCACAATGTGTACGGGGCATTAGCAGAGGGGGGAGAGCTGAAGTGCGGTCTGACTTTGAGAGGTGCACCCCCTGATGCTCTCCTTCCGCTGAGTCTGACCGTCAGATGCAGACACCATCAGTCCAGTAAAATAAAGAAAACAAATGATTTCAATTTATGCTCATTTAATACAACACATTATCTATTACCAGTCTGATTTATATACCTAAAGTTTTTAAAAATAGAATTTCAAAAATGGTTTGAGAAGAACAACATTGGCAGGGCAATTAATGCATAGCCAACAGACAGTGATAATGTATTGGGCATATAGCCTACTGCACAAACCTCATTGCTCCAGAACGGCTTTTAAATAGGTTGTTGCATAGGCTTACTTTTTAAGTCCCATGTTTACATTTAAAAAAAATATTTATTTTAAATACAAAAATATGAGCTGTAGATCTAGGCCTGCATTTTGACTCCAAGTGATCTCGGCTCAGAAAAGTTTGGTGACCTCTGATTCTAGGTCTATTTCAAGAGCAGGTTCTAGACAATGACGTGTGTAAACCCTGGCTGACTGACAGGGGACACTTGTATTGAAGCCACCACTCATATGGGTACTCCTGTGTTTAGTGGACTTGTGATCCCCAGACTGACGATGCCATTGGTATGGGAAAAGAGAGATTTGGCAGGTGTTGGGAGCTGCTGATCTGGCAACCCTGTTGTCAATCTTCTCCACCCTGCCAAGGTGCAGAGATTAGGCAAGGACGGTGAAACTAAACATGTCAGCTGAAAATGGCACGCTGGCTTTCTCTCTCTCTGAAAATGGGATGTTGGTTCATCGTTAGCCCTCCATCCCTTTGTGTCTCAGAGATGCCAGGTGTGCAACCTAGCCTGTTTGTCTATGTTCTTTACGATCTTTTCACCAATGTCAATTTTCTCCTCATTTATTTGATGGCTGCCCATATACACTATAAACTGGCTGAATCCAGTCTAATTGACTTACCAGCTTCTTCATGAGTTTAGGATGATAACGATTTTGGTTTCTCTGTTAGTGATCCTCAACCTGTGGCCCTCTCTCGCCCCCTGCAGGCCAAGTCGTGTATCTGTCACATGTGCGGCGCCCACCTGAACCGGCTCCACTCCTGCCTCTCCTGCGTCTTCTTCGGCTGCTTCACCAAGAAACACATTCACGAGCACGCCAAAAACAAACGACACAATCTAGGTAAGATGATCACATGCACGACAAACCGATACAACCCTGCTTATGAGAACGTCACAGCAAAGCGCTGTGTGGCTGTAGTGTAGCTCCTCCCCTATGGACCACAGCATGAGTCCCACCATCTCAGCCCTGCCCTCCGAGAGGAGAGGTCATAGAACATCTGCTCTGCTCCACTGCCTCAGTCTCCTAATACATTCATATTCAACACATCAGACCTGATCAGCACCACCACAACACTCCGCCCACTGCCAGGTCTCCCCCCGAAACATCAAAGACCTCTAATTACCCCCTCCGCTTAACGAGGTAGGCCTCGGCCGCCCCTCCGCCGCCTCTACTCACACAAGTAGCTAATTCTACTGTTGCGGAGGAGGGTAATAAAGCACCCAGCCTGTTTCATAAATAAACACAGTGGCCTTTTGTTCTCCTCAAGGGAAAGCATTAAGATGAGAGAAAGCACAGCTTTTTTTAATGGCAGCAAACCCCCAAATGATCACCCAGAGACCCCATGTCAAGCTGAACGTGTCCCACCTAGACTCTAGGCACCAATGAGTTGGTTGCTGCAGCTAGGTCATTGGATTGCAGACCAGGGTCCAAATAGCCTTGTCCTCTTCCTTATTTCAATACTTTTTTCAGTACTGTGCAACTTCACTGCAACGCAAAGTAATGGTCCTCCGGCTCGGAGCTAGGATAGGATATACACTCACTGGCCAGTTTATTAGGTACACTAATCTAGTGCCAGCTCGACCCCTTGTCTCCAGAACAGCCTGAATTCTTCAGGGCATGGATTCTAAAAGGGATGTTGGTCCATGCTGACATCATGCAGTTTCTGCAGATTGGACGGCGGTACACCACCAACACCAGCCTGTACTGTTGACACCAGGCAGGATGGGTCCATGGACTCATGTTGCTTTCGCCAAATCCTGACTCTGCCATCAGCAAGACGCTACAGGAACCGGGATTTGTCGGACCAGGCAATGTTTTTCCACTCCTCAATTGTCCGCTGTTGGTGACTGCGTGCCCACAGGAGTCGCTTCTTGTTTGTAGCTGCTAGGAGTGGGACCCGGTGCGGTAGTCTGCTGCAATAGCCCATCCGCGACAAGGAACAGCAAGTTGTGCATTCCGAGATGCTGTTCTGCACACCACTGTTGTCCTGCGCCTGTTGACTTGCACGATTCTTGCCGCTCTCCTTCGACCCTTGTTTTCGCCCACAGGACTGCAGCTGACTGGATGTGTTTTGTTTGTCGCAGCATTCTCGCTAAAAGCTAGACACTGTCGTGCATGAAAAGCTAAGGCGGCCGGCCGTTTCTGAGATACTGAATCTGACGTGGCTGGCACCGATGATCATACCACGCTCAGTCGCTTAGGTCACTTGTTTTGCCCATTCTAATGGTCAATGGAACAGTAACTGAATGCCTCGATGCCTGTTTGCCTGCTATATATCACAAGCCACGGCAACGTGACTCTCTGTAGGAGAGATCCCTTTTTGTGAACGGGGTGGTGTACCTAAAACTGTCCACTGAGTGTGTGTATAGAAATTGCTTTTCTCCTCCCAATATAGGGAATAATGGACAAAGGTTATTGTGCCATGTTTAGATGTAGTAATGCTTGTTAGGGGGATGATATAGGCTAGTGTTAGTGGTGCGGCAGTGCAGGCTTCCTATGTGCTTGGCAACACAGACAGTTCAGTGTTATCTCCTAGCCCAGGCCCGTGCGCGCCCTCCCTCCCAGCCACTCTGGAGATTTAATTGGTGTGTTAATTAGGTTAGCTACTGAATAAAAATGTGCCAGCGTGCAGATAGATTTACGCTACAGCAGCAGCAGAAGAAAAGGACAGATCTCACTAGACTAGCGTGCAGGGTAATTAACACGTCTTCGTAAACGCTACAGAATTCAATTAAAACGATTCCTTCTCTTCTTGATCCTTTCACTCCATTTTCCTTTAAAAAATGTTATTTTTCCTTTCAGATATTTGGTCTGTTCTTCTATTTACCTCATGTTATGGTTGTCTTCTCTTTCTACCCCTCCCATTTCTGCGTTCCCATGGTTACCTGAAGGTCCGTTGGTTTATTTTTGTTTTGGTCTTCTCTCCAGCAATAAGCCTGGTCTCACCTTGTTACGCAACTCTGTTCGTTCTCTCTCCTGTTCTTATCGTACCATTGACAGCGTGGCTGTCATTCAATCTGATGCCTAAGGCTAGTGTTTCACTCTCTCTGTCCTGTTGCACTCGATTAGTGAGCTGCCTCCGTCGTGTATGTGACAATCTGCAGGGAAGTTCTCTTTTCACTGCAATATCAGCATTATAGGCTTAGGTGCAATATCCACGGCATATTGCGTCTGTAGAACAAAGTTTTTATTTGTTTTGGTGTGAATTGAATCTACAGGCGGACTTGATGTTCTTGAATTTGCTATCAGCTACAGCTTGGCACTAATTCACCTATACCTGCAGGGCCCAGCCTGACACTTTCAATCCATTCAGTCACACCAGTCAACACCATATCTTATCCACATTAATACTGTAATTGATCATGTGGCCGACCATTTACACACACACACGCGCGCACGACGTAGACCTGGTGCTCTTAACGTCTGCCTCAAGCAGACAATTTAGAGGCAGGTTGTCATGGGAACTGCAAACAGGTATTGACGCTGCGGTTGCTTAAAAGGTGAGGAGGATATGATAGATAATGGGATAGAGAGGTAGCGTTCACCTGTTTTCTGTCTGTCTCTGTCCCGCTGGCTGTGTGTCTCTGTCCCGCTGGCTGTGTCTCTCTGTCCCGCTGGCTGTGTCTCTCTGTCCCGCTGGCTGTGTCTCTCTGTCCCGCTGGCTGTGTCTCTCTGTCCCGCTGGCTGTGTCTCTCTGTCCCGCTGGCTGTGTCTCTCTGTCCCGCTGGCTGTGTCTCTCTGTCCCGCTGGCTGTGTCTCTCTGTCCCGCTGGCTGTGTGTCTCTGTCCCGCTGGCTGTGTCTCTCTGTCCCGCTGGCTGTGTCTCTCTGTCCCGCTGGCTGTGTCTCTCTGTCCCGCTGGCTGTGTCTCTCTGTCCCGCTGGCTGTGTCTCTCTGTCCCGCTGGCTGTGTCTCTCTGTCCCGCTGGCTGTGTCTCTCTGTCCCGCTGGCTGTGTGTCTCTGTCCCGCTGGCTGTGTGTCTCTGTCCCGCTGGCTGTGTGGGTACCTGCATGCATGTATTTGACTAGACTCCCATTGCTCTCACTCTGTCTTTTTCGACTGTGGTGGGGGTGTTGGTAGACAAGTAAAGATGTCAGCATAAGGTGGCCTTGCAGAGGTATAGAATGTGTTCAAGAGTGGTGTAGCTGCTAGCTAGCTGCATACCCACCTTTCTCAACAGCTAACTCAACAGCCAACATAGCCTTGAGCTTATTCATTCCTTCCTCCCCCCATCTAATTTCTTCCTCTCTCGGTCTTTCTTTTTATCTTCCAGCTATAGACCTATTGTACGGCGGGATATACTGCTTTGTGTGCCAAGACTACATATACGACAAAGACATGGAACAGATTGCCAAAGAGGAACAAAGGAAAGCGTGGAAGTTGCAAGGTAGTTTCTTTCCCCTATTTAATCCCTCAGTCGGGCCCTCTGGCTTGTAACGTAGCACACTGACACCTCAGCTGTAGGTACATCTTTAGGGATCCACAGTGTACTACATTGATGCACCTCTTGTTGTACATGCACTATGTAAAACACCTGTATTCACTAATAGAGATTCCACTGCCTTGGGCCATGTATGTTTCCATATTTCTTATTCACTTCCTCTCAGGCTTATGGTTAAGCTACCTGGCTTGTTAAATTTAAGTTTATTTTTTGTTTTTGTTTTCTTTCCTGTTGTTTGTATGTCAGGTGTAGGGGAGAAGTATTCGACGTGGGAGCCCACCAAGCGAGAGCTGGAACTTCTGCGGCACAATCCAAAGCGCCGGAAAATAACAACAAACTGCACCATCGGTGAGGGCACCTCCAGCGCTGCACAGGCTGGCTACAGCTAGAGTTGTCTTGTTCCTGGTCCCTTTATCCTAGCTCCTTACCCTGGTCCCTTTTATCCTAGCTCCTTACCCTGGTCCCTTTTATCCTAGCTCCTTACCCTGGTCCCTTTTATCCTAGCTCCTTACCCTGGTCCCTTTTATCCTAGCTCCTTACCCTGGTCCCTTTTATCCTAGCTCCTTACCCTGGTCCCTTTTATCCTAGCTCCTTACCCTGGTCCCTTTTATCCTAGCTCCTTACCCTGGTCCCTTTTATCCTAGCTCCTTACCCTGGTCCCTTTTATCCTAGCTCCTTACCCTGGTCCCTTTTATCCTAGCTCCTTACCCTGGTCCCTTTTATCCTAGCTCCTTACCCTGGTCCCTTTTATCCTAGCTCCTTACCCTGGTCCCTTTTATCCTAGCTCCTTACCCTGGTCCCTTTTATCCTAGCTCCTTACCCTGGTCCCTTTTATCCTAGCTCCTTACCCTGGTCCCTTTTATCCTTACCCCTTACCCTTTCTGTGTTTCCAAATCTGAAGAAACCCAATGACGGGATAAGCGATATGGCAGAAGGAAGTTCTAAGGCTTGGTGGAGTCATTGCCGTATTGAACACACCAGACCTGCAAACACAGAAGGGTTAGAGGAAGGAGGCCGGGACTAACACAAGCCTGGTCTGCATCTCCCTTTCTGGGTGTAGTTCATTCCCTATGAGGTTCAGTGTGATGACAGCAGCTGCAGTGCAGACTGTGGGTGTCTGGAGCACATGGGTAGATACAACTCCCAGTCTCTCCTTAATCTCATTGCAGTTGGGTGTGTCTGAAAAGGTGTGCACAAGAGTGAAATATACACAGTAGTGTTAGGTACTAAATACACCGGACAACAAGGAAAATCTCAAACCAAGTTTATTCACCCAGTGGGTCAGACAGCTGAACAGCTTTAGGTGAAGTCTCCTCCTTTCCTCAAAGTTAAGTGATGCGGGTAAAAAACTGTTCCTTCTCCCTTAATGTGACCTGACCTCTGCCCCCATTCCTCACTACTCCACAGCTCTCCACCCTTATCAGTGCCCACCACCATGTGATTGCCTTTTCCCTTACTCAGTAACATTCCAAGCCCCTATCCATATCCAACCTTCATTGACCCCACCATATACATTCCTCCTACAGATAACCATTCACTTCTGGTGTAGCAAGTAGTTCAAATTACAACCCAACATTGAAGCCAGACTGTGGTCCTTCTCCTTTCCATAGGATACCTGATGTCTAACAATAACGTGAACGTTCCGTGTTCTCCTCTGTCCCTCAGTACCATCAACAAGGAGATTTCATATTTCAAGTTCAGAAGTCAGAACCCATCGGTAGTATGTTATCGATCTGGCATTTCTGAAGTGCTGTCCATTGGGGAAATAAAACCTTCCTCTCCTCCCTTTCTCATCCACACAGCGAGGGAGCAGCTCTGCTCAGACTGAGATGGAGAATCAATGGTGTTTAACAGCATCGCTGCAGGCTACTGCTAGCTGCTAGCCGCTCGCTGTCCCCCCTCTCGCTCTATGCTAAACGTAATGAGGTTGGATGAGATGAAAAAAGACCAAGTCTAAATGTGTTTTTGTCAAGCTGCCTGTGTGTGTTTGGCTGAGTCCAAGTACATTTAACCTGAATGAAGCCTAGGTGACACAGAGAATGGTGCATGATGGGGAATGTGTTCATGTCCAGAAGGCAGAAGCCTCCTCTCTCCTGACAGGTGCTCACAACTGGATCTGCTCGTCTTCTCCTCAATCCCTCTCTCGTTCCGTCCCTCCTCCTCATCCCTGTTTTCTCTCTTAACTAAACTCCCAGGGTTGTAACGTGAGCAGGTGGTCAGGAACGAGGGCTTTGGAGCAGGTCTCGGCTTCAGAGCATGGCATTTAGCCTCCGTCTGTGCGTGTCTGTCCAAGAGGGAGACAAATATTCAGTAGTGTATTATCGATCAGGGGTTTATGAAGTGCGGTAGAGTGGGGGGGGGAATGACCTTGGTTTCTCATCCCTCTCTTTCTCACCCCTCCTCCACACAGCGAGGGAGAAGCTCAGAGATGGAGGATTAATGGTGTTAAACGGCATCGCTGCAGGCTACTGCTAGCTGCTAACCACTCGCGTTCCCTCTGCGCCCTCGCTGTCTCTCTCTCTCTCGGTCTCATTCTCTCGTGAGAAATATCAAATGTGATAATTTTTTTTGTCAAGATGCGCTCTTGCCCCCTTAGGAAAGACGCAAAGAATGGTGCACTGTGGGAGGTGTTTTCGTGTCTGGAAGGGAGCGACCTCCTCACTCTTGTTTCTCCATCCCTCCTCCTTTTCCCTCCATCTCCCTTTTTCTTGTAACTAAACTTCTAGAGGGAGCAGCTGGTCAGGGCCAACGTGTGTGGCGTGTGTGTGTGCCTGGTGTCACCTGTCATCTCTCTGGGTCTCTTACCCTGTTGTCCTGCCAGTTTGGGGCTGCTGTGTTCACTCCAACGTTCCTCTAGGGACCACTGTGGCCATCTGTGATAGTGTGGCCTCCACTGGTTCTCCTTTACTGTGGTGCTTTTGGCACTGGGAATTATATTCAAGATGCCTTTTCTCTCTGTCTGTTTCTCTCTGTCTCTCTCTCGCGCGCTCTGTCTGTCTCTCTCTCGCGCGCTCTGTCTGTCTCTCTCTCGCGCGCTCTGTCTGTCTCTCTCTCGCGCGCTCTGTCTGTCTCTCTCTCGCGCGCTCTGTCTGTCTCTCTCTCGCGCACTCTGTCTGTCTCTCTCTCGCGCGCTCTGTCTGTCTCTCTCTCGCGCGCTCTGTCTGTCTCTCTCTCGCGCGCTCTGTCTGTCTCTCTCTCGCGCGCTCTGTCTGTCTCTCTCTCTCGCGCGCTCTGTCTGTCTCTCTCTCTCGCGCGCTCTGTCTGTCTCTCTCTCTCGCGCGCTCTGTCTGTCTCTCTCTCTCGCGCGCTCTGTCTGTCTCTCTCTCTCGCGCGCTCTGTCTGTCTCTCTCTCTCGCGCGCTCTGTCTGTCTCTCTCTCGCGCGCTCTGTCTGTCTCTCTCTCGCGCGCTCTGTCTGTCTGTCTCTCGCGCGCTCTGTCTGTCTGTCTCTCGCGCGCTCTGTCTGTCTGTCTCTCGCGCGCTCTGTCTGTCTGTCTCTCGCGCGCTCTGTCTCTGTCTCTCGCGCGCTCTGTCTGTCTCTCTCGCGCGCTCTGTCTGTCTCTCTCGCGCGCTCTGTCTGTCTCTCTCGCGCGCTCTGTCTGTCTCTCTCGCGCGCTCTGTCTGTCTGTCTCGCGCGCTCTGTCTGTCTGTCTCGCGCGCTCTGTCTGTCTGTCTCTCGCGCGCTCTGTCTGTCTGTCTGTCTCTCGCGCGCTCTGTCTGTCTGTCTGTCTGTCTCTCGCGCGCTCTGTCTGTCTGTCTGTCTGTCTCTCGCGCGCTCTGTCTGTCTGTCTCTCGCGCGCTCTGTCTGTCTCTCTCGCGCGCTCTGTCTGTCTCTCTCGCGCGCTCTGTCTGTCTCTCTCGCGCGCTCTGTCTGTCTCTCTCGCGCGCTCTGTCTGTCTCTCTCGCGCGCTCTGTCTGTCTCTCTCGCGCGCTCTGTCTGTCTCTCTCGCGCGCTCTGTCTGTCTGTCTCTCGCGCGCTCTGTCTGTCTGTCTCTCGCGCGCTCTGTCTGTCTGTCTCTCGCGCGCTCTGTCTGTCTGTCTCTCGCGCGCTCTGTCTGTCTGTCTCTCGCGCGCTCTGTCTGTCTGTCTCTCGCGCGCTCTGTCTGTCTGTCTCTCCCTTTCTCTCTCTCTCGTGCTCTCCCTTTCTGTCTCGCGCTCTCCCTCTCGCTGTCTGTCTCGCGCTCTCCCTCTCGCTGTCTGTCTCGCGCTCTCCCTCTCGCTGTCTGTCTCGCGCTCTCCCTCTCGCTGTCTGTCTCTCTGCCTCCCTTAGGTCTTCGAGGTCTGATCAACCTGGGAAACACGTGTTTTATGAACTGCATCGTCCAGGCCCTCACCCACACCCCCCTGCTGCGGGACTTCTTCCTGTCCGACAGACACAAGTGTGAGATGCAGTCCAACTCCTGTCTGGTGTGTGAGATGTCCCAGCTCTTTCAGGAGGTAAGGGCTTAAAAACATATTTCTCTTTCAGTCTCACACGCCTCCTTTCTCCTACCTCTTTCTCTCTCAGCCCATCTCTACAGCTGTCTAACCTCCTTCATCCGTCTCAGCCCAACTATCTTCACTCCTCTTCTCTCCCTCTAAAACTATTATTGTGGACGTACTTAGAACGTAGTATGGTTTAAGTGCCTGTTTCATCCTGCCCCTTCTCCAACCTTCATTCTCTCTCTTCATCCCCCTCTCTCCTTGTCCCATTTGTATCTGTCCCTCTTTTCCACATCCTCTGCCTCCTCCTAATGTTTCCCTATTCTTCCCTCTCTCTCAGTTCTACTCGGGCCACCGCTCGCCCCACATTCCCTTCCGGCTGCTGCACCTGGTGTGGACTCACGCGCGCCACCTAGCAGGCTACGAGCAGCAGGATGCCCACGAGTTCCTCATCGCTGCCCTGGATGTGCTGCACCGCCACTGCAAAGGTCTGCATCATAGTACACACACACACACACGCTACATTATAGCCTTAGAACTACCTTGTGGATACGGGAAGTATTCAGCCCCCTTTTCCACATTTTGTTACGTTTACAGCCTTATTGTTAAATTGTATAACATTTTATTTTTCTCATCAATCTACACACAGTACCCCATAATGACAAAGCAAAAACAGGTTTTTAGGAATTTTTTGAATTTTATTAGAAATAAAAAGAAAACTCACATTTTACATAAGTATTCAGACTCTTTACTCGGTACTTTGTTGAATCACCTTTGGTAGCGATTACAACCTTGAGTCTTCTTGGGTATGACGCTACAAGCTTGGCACACCTGTATTTGGAGTTTCTCCCATTCTTCTCTGCAGATTGTATCAAGCTCTGTTGGGTTGGATGGGGAGCGTCACTGCACAGCTTTTTTCAGGTCTCTTCAGAGATGTTTAATCGGGTTCAAGTCCGGGCTCTGGCTGGGCCACTCAAGGACATTCAGAGACTTGTCCCGAAGCCACTCCTGCGTTGTCTTGGCTGTGTGCTTAGGGTTGTTGTCCTGTTGGAAGGTGAATCTTTGTTTATGTGTAACTCTGTGTAACTCTGTGTCGCACTGCTTTGCTTTATCTTGGCCAGGTCGCAGTTGTAAATAACAACTTGTTCTCAACTGGCCGACCTTAAATGAAGGTGAAATAAAAATAAATACAAAAATTCACCCCACTCTGAGGTCCTGAGCGCTCTGGAGTAGGTTTTCATCAAGGATCTCTCTGTACTTTGCTCCGTTCATCTTTCCCTCGATCCTGACTGGTCTCCCAGTCCCTGCCTCTGAAAAACATCCCCATAGCATGATGCTGCTGCCACCACCATGCTTCACCGTTGGGATGGTACCAGGTTTCCTCCAGACGTGACTGTTGGCATTCAGGCCAAAGAGTTCAGTTTTGGTTTCATCAGACCAGAGAATCTTGTTTCTCATGGTCAGAGTCCTTTAGGTGCCTTTTGGCAAACTCCAAACGGGCTGTCATGTGCCTTTTACTGAGGTGTGGTTTCCGTCTGGCCACTCTACCATAAAGGCCTGATTGGTGGATTGCTGCAGAGCTGGTTGTTCTCTCATTTCCACAGAGGAACTCTGTCAGTGACCATCGGGTGCTAGGTCTTGGTGGTTCCCAACTTCTTCAATTTAAGAATGATGGAGGCCACTGTGTTCTTGGGGACCTTCAATGCTGCAGACATTTTTTGTACCCTTCCCCAGATGTGTGCCTCTCTACAATCCTGTCTCGGAGCTCTTCGGACAATTCCTTTGACCTAATGGCTTGGTTTTTGCTCTGACATGCACTGTCAACTGTGGGACCTTTATATAAGCTGTGTGCCTTTCCAAATCATGTCCAATCAATTGAATTTACCACAGGTGGACTCTAATCAAGTTGTTGAAACATCTCAAGGATGATCAATGGAAACAGGATGCACCTGAGCTCAAGTTTGAGTCTCATAGCAAAGGGTTTGAATACTTATGTAAATACGGTATTTCTGTTTTATATTTTTAATACATTTGCAAAAAATGTCTAAACCTGTTTTCACTTTGTTGTTATGGGGTATTGTGTGTTGATTGATGAGGAAAACTAATCCATTTTAGATTAAGGCTGTAATGTAACAACATGTAAAAAAAAAAACCAAAAAAGGAAGCGGTCTGAATACTTTCTGAATACACTGTATATACAGAGACGCATATATTACACAGGCTTACACACACACAGATTGTAGAAAGCAGACTGCTCTACTCAAATGGCACCCACACTCTCTACTTCAGCCACAGTCAACGGGTGGGAGGAAAAGCAGGAATATGAGCGAGGGGAAGAGAAGGAACTACGGAGGAGGAGAGTGTAGGATATGGCTGTGCTGGTCTGCTAACTAACTGCCCGGATGAGGCTGATAACTGACGGCCTGGATGAGATGAGATGACAGGCAGATAACTTACGGCCTGAGATGAGATGAGAGGCAGATAACTTACGGCCTGAGATGAGATGAGAGGCAGATAACTTACGGCCTGAGATGAGATGAGAGGCAGATGACTTACGGCCTGAGATGAGATGAGAGGCAGATGACTTACGGCCTGAGATGAGATGAGAGGCAGATGACTGACGGCCTGAGATGAGATGAGAGGCAGATGACTGACGGCCTGAGATGAGATGAGAGGCAGATAACTGACTGCCTGAGATGAGATGAGAGGCAGATAATTGACTGGCAGCCTGGATGAGATGAGCTGAGAGGCTACTAATTGACACAGACACTCTTTACATAAAAGCCCTGATTGTGTTTGCTTGGCTCTGTCGTCCTCCACCATTCCTCTCTCTCTCATCCCCTCTCTGATATTGTGGTAAGGGGGAGGGGAAGGTTGATGTGGTAGTTCGACATGCTTTGATTCTCAATCGTGTGTCCCTGTGCTCACCATGGAGATGACAACGGGAAGAAGGCTAACAACCCCAATAACTGCAACTGCATCATCGACCAAATCTTCACTGGAGGCCTGCAGTCTGACGTCACATGTCAAGTCTGCCAGTAAGCTCCTCTGTGTGTGTGTGTGTCAGTGTGTGTGTCATTGTTTTTTTCCTTCTATGTGACATTTATGCTTCATCCTTACTTTGTCTCTGTCTCTCTCTCTCTGTCTGTGCTCTTGTTGCATCATGTTTTACATCACTCAGTGTCAGCCCTGGTCTGACCCCCTCTCCTCTGCAGTGAGTCAGGGAGAGTGGACCTGATTTGAACAGACACACACCACCCACTGTTTCACTCCCTCTGCTGTAGCTGGTCCCTTACTGGACAGTGTAGATCGACAGTGTTCTATCCCCACCTGGTGGACACATGGAGCATTGCACAATCTTCGTTTGATGCACTGATATAGAAACCTTTGCAACATTTTGAATACGTAAACTCTGCAAAAAAAGAAACGTCCTCTCACTGTCAACTGTGTTTATTTTCATCAAACTTAACGTGTAAATATTGTGTGAACATAACAAGATTCAACAACTGAGACAATAACTGAACAAGTTCGACAGACATGTGACTAACAGAAATTGAATAATGTGTCCCTGAACAAAAGGGGGGTCAAAAGTAACAGTCAGTATCTGGTGTGGCCACCAGCTGCATTAAGTACTGCAGTGCATCTCCTCCTCATGGACTGCACCAGATTTGCCAGTTCTTGCTGTGAGATGTTACCCCACTCTTCCACCAAGGCACCTGCAAGTTCCCAGACATTTTTGGGGGGAATGGCCCTAGCCCTCACCCTCCGATCCAACAGGTCCCAGACGTGCTCAATGGGATTGAGATCTGGGCTCTTCGCTGGCTATGGCAGAACACTGACATTCCTGTCTTGCAGGAAATCACGCACAGAACGAGCACTATGGCTGGTGGTTTTGTCATGCTGGAGGATCATGTCAGGATGAGCCTGCAGGAAGGGTACCACATGAGGGAGGAGGATGTCTTCTCTGTAACGCACAGCGTTGAGATTGCCAGCAATGACAACAAGCTCAGTCCAATGATGCTGTGACACACCGCCCTAGACTGATGTTCGGATGTACCGATCCTGTGCAGGTGTTGTTACACGTGGTCTGCCACTGCGAGGACGATCTGTCTCCCTGTAGCGCTGTCTTAGGCGTCTCACAGTACAGACATTGCAGACATTGCAATATATTGCCCTGGCCTCATCTGCAGTCCTCATGCCTCCTTGCAGCATTCCTAAGGCACGTTCACACAGATGAGCAGGGACCCTGGGCATCTTTCTTTTGGTGTTTTTCAGAGTAAGTAGAAAGGCCTCTTTTAATGTACTAAATTTTCATAACTGTGGCCTTAATTGCCTGCCATCTGTAAGCTGTTAGTGTCTTAACCTCTTTGGGCTTGGGGGCAGTATTTTCACGTTCGGATGAAAAGCGTGCCCAGAGTAAACTGCCTGCTACTCAGGCCCAGAAGCTAAGATATGCATATTATTAGTAGATTTTGATAGAAAACACTCTGAAGTTTCTAAAACTGTTTGAATGATGTCTGTGAGTATAACAGAACTTGTATGGCAGGCAAAAACCTGAGAAAAATCCAACCAGGAAGTGGGAAATCTGAGGTTTGTAGTTTTTCAAGTGATTGCCTTTCCAATACACAGTGTAAATTTGGTCAGATTGCACTTCCTAAGGCTTCCACTAGATGTCAACAGTCTTTAGAATGTTGTTTCAGGCTTCTATTGTGAAAGGGGAGTGAATAAGAGCTGTTTGAACTTGTGGTCTGGCTGAAATGCTTTAGTTTAGTCGCGCGCGGCCGTGAGCACGAGCTCCGTTCCCTTTCATTTCTAAAGACAAAGGAATTGTCTGGTTGGAATATTATTGAAGATTTATGATAAAAACATCCTAAAAATTGATTCTATACATCGTTTGACATGTTTCTACAAACTGTAATGGAACTTTTCTGACTTTTCGTCTGGACTTAGTGCCCGCGCCTTGTGCATTTGGAATAGTGAACTAAACGCGTGAACAAAAAGGAGGTATTTGGACATAAAGATTAACTTTATCGAACAAAACAAACATTTTATTGTGGAAATGGGATTCCTGGGAGTGCATTCCGATGAAGATCATCAAAGGTTAGTGAATATGTAGAACGCTATTTCTGACTTTTACTGACTCTGCAACATGGCGGGTATCTGTATGGCTTGTTTTGGTGGCTGAGCGCTGTACTCAGATTATTGCATGGTGTGCTTTCACCGTAAAGCTTTTTTGAAATCTGACACAGCGGTTGCATTAAGGAGAAGTATCTATCTATGCACAACACTTGTATCTTTCAACGTTTATGATGAGTATTTCTGTAAATTGATGTGGCTTTCTGCAAAATCACCGGATATTTTGGAAACAAAACATTACTGAATATAACGCGACAATGTAAACTGAGATTTTTGGATATAAATATTAACTTTATTGAACAAAACATACATGTATTGTGTAACATGAAGTCCTATGAGTGCCATCTGATGAAGATCATCAAAGGTTAGTGATTCATTTTATCTCTATTTCTGCTTTTTGTGACTCCTCTCTTTGGCTGGAAAATGGCTATGTTTTTTTGTGACTAGGCGCTGACCTAACACAATCGCATGGTATGCTTTCACCATAAAGCCTTTTTGAAATCGGACACTGTGGTTGGATTAACAAGAAGTTAAGCTTTAAAATTGTGTATAATACTTGTATTTTTGAGGAATTTTAATTGAGATTTCTGTTTGAATTTGGCGCCCTGCACTTTCACTGGCTGTTGTCAAATCGATCCCGTTAATAAGAGGTTTAACAACCGCTCCACAGGTGCATGTTCATTCATTGTTTTTGGTTCATTGAACAAGCATGGGAAACAGTGTTTAAACCCTTTACAATGAAGATCTGTAAAGTTATTTGGATTTTTACGAATTATCTTTGAAAGACAGGGTCCTGAAAAAGGGACTTTTCTTCTTTTTGCTGAGTTTACATGCGAACAAATATTGTCACAGTGTTGTGACTACTGGTGGGGGTCATATTGATGGTTCCATAAGCTTCAGGTCTGTCAAAGGCCAAACCTTACAGTGCCATTCCCTCAGACTCCTCCCCTCTCGCCCTGTAGCGGTGTTTCCACGACAATTGACCCGTTCTGGGACATCAGTCTGGACCTGCCGGGGTCGTCCACACCCTTCTGGCCCCTCAGCCCCGGGGGGGACGGCAGCACACTCAACGGAGAGAGCCACCTCTCCGGGGCCACCACGCTCACAGACTGTCTTCGCAGGTACTACTCACCCCTTTATCTCGATTTCTTCCTCTCTCTTTCTCTATCCCTCTCTCCATCTATCAAGGGCCACCACTCTGACTGTCTACTCCGATATCTCATTACTACTCTTCACTTCCATATCACTTCCTGTTTGTCTCTCTAGTCTGCTGTCCAGCTCTCTCCACATCAATGGAGACACCATCAATCTCTTTCACACACACACTCACCCGGAGTGTGTTCTGACCATGGTCCCGTCTTCTGCAGGTTTACCCGACCAGAACACTTGGGGAGCAGCGCCAAGATCAAATGTAGCGGTTGCCATAGTTACCAGGAGTCCACCAAACAGCTGACCATGAAGAAGCTCCCCATTGTGGCGTGTTTCCACCTCAAAGTCAGTGTGTGTGTGTGTGTGTGTGTGTGTGTGTGTGTGTGTGTGTGTGTGTGTGTGTGTGTGTTCTGTCTGTATATGTGTAAAAGGTAGTGAGAGCTCCAGGTTTAGTTCCCTTTTCCACTTCAAACTCATGTCCTACTGCTGTTATCTCTACCCGCTCTCTCTTTTTCATGTTTTTCGCTCTCCTCTTTCTCTCTTCTCCCCCTCTCTCCAGCGGTTTGAACACTCAGCGAAGCTGCGGAGGAAGATCCCTACATACGTCTCCTTCCCCTTAGAGCTGGACATGACTCCCTTCATGGCCTCCAGGTCAGTCTGAACAATGAGCCAGGCCCACCGTGGAAAAGATGAAGGCTGCATCTCAGTAGTCTGAAGTTACTTCCTCATATTTTCGCCAGGTGAAGTCACCATGTGAAATGTCAGCCCTCTGATGGTCTCCTTGCTATGTAGCTTTCACGTGGCGATTCTCAAATCAGTGCCAATGAAGGAAAGGAGACAAGGAAAGGAAGCCCCTTGAGTCGACTGAGATGCAGCCCTTCTGTCATAGAATTAAATAGGTGTGTGTGTGTGTGTGTGTGCGTGTGTGTGTGTGTGTGTGTGTGCTGTCTGACCAACCACGTCCATTTTCTGTGTGTTTAATTGGTGTGTTAACTTAATTAGCCAAACACAGGTCTGTGTGTGTGTATGTACACATTAATGCAGAACTCCCTGTGCGTATCCCCTGATGCACAGCACGTCAAAACAACACCTGCTGCTGAGGTGGACTCAACTGGATTCAGATCGCTCTCCTCCAGAGAGGAAGAGCGATGCCTGGAACTGCATCAGTTCATTGACTGAATGAATGTGTGGGTGTGTATGAAAGAGATGTGTTATATTGGTGTGGAGGTGGGAATGTAATCTCTAGGGTTAGTGTCACACCAGGCAGTCAGTCAGGGGCCTCGTTGGAAACCGTGCCTGGCAGGGTGAGGTGTTAATGTCATAGCTAACTCGGCTTAATAGGGGTGCTATAGGATTCATTGTAATCTACATGTGCAATATTAAAGGGACCGTTCACCCAAATTACAAAATCACATTGGTTTCCTCACCCTGTAAGCAGTCTATGGACAAGGTGAGACGGCAAACCATGCTTTGGTTTAGTTTCCCTGGTACTGTTAGCAGTAGCATGTGGAAGCGGTGACAGGGAAACTAAATCAAAGCATGGATTGCCGCCTCATCTTGTCCATAGACAGGTTAAGGAAAACCAATATGTGATTGTCATTTTGGTGAACTATCCCTAGAGTGAAGCCTAAGGATGGCTTAGTATGACAGCCTTTGTTCATCGTTGCTGACATGTTGTCTGTGTGTCTTTCAGTAAAGAGAGCAGGATGAACGGACAGTACCAGCAGTCCGTAGACGTGTTCAACAACGACAATAAGTATGTGCGCTGTCCCTCTAACAATGGTACTAGGTTGCATATAAAGAACAAGAGCCAATTCACTGTCATTATATTATGTTCTCTCTTGCTTTGACTTGAACCAATTCTCATCCATTTTCTGCCTCGCTTCCTATCTCCTGTTCTCTCCCTCCAGGTATTCTCTGTTTGCGGTGGTCAACCACCAGGGCACTCTGGAGAGCGGTCACTACACCACATTCATCCGGCAGCACAAGGACCAGTGGTTCAAGTGTGACGACGCCGTCATCACCAAGGCCAGCATCAAGGACGTGCTGGACAGCGAAGGGTAAGCTCTGAAAATATCCTAAGTTTGAACTGTAGTCATAACAAGTAATATTTGTTCGCAAAAGTAGTACACTGGTAGTACACTTTACTAGTATTAGCAGACTGATATGTAGACGTCTGTAGCAGGGGCAGACTATTTATTTTGCTGCATCTCCCCTTTGGCAGAAAAGGTAGTTGTATAATTAAGAACAGTATCTTGCAGGATTCAATAGTTGGAATTGTAAGAGTTGACTGGAATCCAGAAAGAACAAAACCCTGTCCTCAAACATTTACATCAAATGAAATACTTTTCTTGATCAAATATATCAATAAAGTAGTTTTATATTCCACAAGTATGATCAGATTAACTGTTTTGTACAGATAATGCTGGTTTCAATTTTTTCACAAAAGTACTGGGTCTCTACTAGTCCTTTATTCAGCCATTTTTTTCTGTCTGCATTTGCCCCACCCCCGAGGCTTTTAAAAATTGTATTTAACCTTAGCTAGGCAAGTCAATTAAGAACAAATTCTTATTTTACAATGACTGCCTACTGGGGAATTGCCTTGTTCAGGGGCAGAACGACAGATTTTTACCTTGTCAGCTCTGGGATTTGATCCAGCAACCTTTCGGTTACTGGCCCAACGCTCTAACCAACCACTAGGCTACCTGCCACCCCAGTAGTGGTTTTAAATGATTATCTGACCCTGTATTACTGGTTAGGGGCAACTTTGACCTAGTCCAGCTAGGTCCTCTCCAAATGTAATCCACAACTCCATCTCCCCTTTCTGTTGTAGCCTCTACCTTCTGTTGTTCATATGTTTTTCATTATCATGAATAATTACTTGTATCAGTGTGGAATCTTATCGTTGAATCGCTCTCTGTTCTCAGGTACCTCTTGTTCTACCATAAACAGTTTCTGGAGTACGAATAGCCACCTTCCTTCAGCACTGATGTCAACAGCCACCAAGAGACTTGTAACAACAAGATGGCGACATGACGCACGCCTACCTGAAACTCTACATCAGTGAAATTTGAAGCTGGGGGAATGGAGGGAAAGGAAAATGAATCATGCATCCTTTCTGAGTAACGGACACTCCGAAACCAATCTGCACTGAAGCTACTCGGATCTACTTGATAAGGAGGAAGAGAGGAGAGGGGGAGGGAAGATCGCAGGATGGAGAGGGGGAGTGTGACTATGGAGGCCTTGTTGGAAGAGAAGGCGCTTCCTTCGCTCTCGATCTCCCTCTCTTTCTCTATTCTTGTTTCAGACAGACGGGCAGATGGAGGGACAGACTGACCGTGGGCACATCTCATAAAAACTTCACATTCAGTTATTTTATCATTTCTGAAATCCATCATTCCACCCACACATACACCCATCTACAAGTGACCAAGCATTTTCAAAGGCGGAAATATATTTGGTTGTCTAATTTCTTTATGCATTATTATTGCGCTGACTGCAGAACAAGCTGACAAATGGTATTTACAATATTGCAAAGACAAAAGTGGTAACTATAATCGTGGTTTGTGACTTTTTAGTAAAAAAAAAAAAAATACTGTATGATTAATCTAACACATCTATTTTTTAACTATGGAAGAAGCGGAGTGTTGTTCTGTGAAAAAGCTATCCTCTTTTGTGTTTTACTATTTGCGATGGCAGCGAAAATACATAACTATATTTTTATAATTAATTTTAGTCCTTGTTTATAGTTTCCCATCCTCCCCTCTGCCTCGAACAACCCTGTCCTTGTTATGTTGTGCAGTCATGTCTTTTTTGAAAAGAGACCGTATCACGTTTTTTTGTTTCTTGCGCTGATGGTATAATTCTTGTGTTGCTGACATATGGTGGGGAATTTGTTTCAGGTGATGCGTTGTTGTGAATAAGAAAAAGACTGGCACATTGTGTATCCTGCCGGAGACGATGGCTCGATCTGACAGTGTTAAACCTTGTCCACATGTTTCTCTAATTCCGTGTATGCGCACACGCATGTGTGTTGTGCATATGTTTGTGTACTGAATCAGTACTTCCCATTCAGCATGCTGTCTACGATGGATATAAAGTTGGTGTCGGAGATTTTTTTTTTTTTTTTTTTTTTTTTTTTTTTCACATCATTTATGTTAAAGTATGTATGTATGTATGTATGTATGTATGTATGTATGTATGTATGTATGCTAAAATAAGAAACCAAGGTATAAACTGAGTTACTTTATCGGCCAAGGATCATTATGGTCTAGTCAAGACTACATCCCCAACACTTTATCTGCTGCAAGAACTGGACACTGATGGTGAGACCCAAAATAAAAACCTTTATCTTTACTTGCCTGTGTTCTACAGGGTTTTATTAGCTTGTTGAAGATTTACTGGAGGACTTTCATGGCGGCACATGGAGGCCACCCGCCTGTGAATGTCCAGCCAGGTCACCTGTGATAGTCGGTATTTGATGTCCGTCCATGTCTGAGCACGTCGGAAGATGACGTGGAAACTGGCCACTAGGGGCAACAGTGAATGCTTAAGCATCCGCCAAAGGTTGCATGTTCAAATCCAGCAATAAAAATGTTTTTGAGATTTTAGTTTTAAGCCTATCCCAAACCATAACCCTTACCTTAACCATTCAGAGTTAATGCCTAACCTTAAACATGAACTTCGTAATTTGACGTTTGAGAAACATGGATGAACGTCTAATTCTGACTTTGAGAGGTAGTTGTAATGTCTCCCGAGAGACGAAGAGGGTGTCCTGATTTGATCATTTTTGTTGCTGAGAATTTTCTTGCACAACAGGAAATGCAAACTTGTGCATTCAAGGTTTTAAAAAGGCTTTTAAAGTTTTTGTAATCTCCACTTTAAAATGTCAGACTTGATTTGCCCTATTGAAAAATATATCAACCACTACAAAAATGTCCATTAATTATAATCCACATAATTCACATTTCTTGTTGCTGCAGGATTAGTTTCCTGCTGTAGAAAACTGGCTCAAATGAAGATCCAACATCTGTACAGGCATATATAATGTTCTATGTCACTCGCTTCTGTCTCACTCCAGTTTCTCCTGTATCCTTCACCACCTATTAATTTCTGCTCTCCAGACTGCTCACACATCTGATCTTGGGACAGTTTTTCTTTTTTCCCCCCGCTAATTGTTCAGGTTAGGATTGGGGAGGAAAAATTGATCCTGGAGTGGACGGTATGAGATCTGTCCAGAGTTGTTTATTTATTTAGTGTCCAGTCTGGTTCAGTTCTGCAATCAGAAGCTGGGCTGACTGGGGGAGCAAATTATTCTCTGTGATGATCCACACTGAGGGGCTCTGGTAGGAGAGTGGAGGTCCTGGGGGACAGCCTGCTGGTAGAGGGTGAGCGGGGGTCTCTGCTGCTTCTCTCCCCTGCCAGGCACTCCGAGGTCAGGGAAGCAGTGGACACACACACACGTCTCTGTGGGGCTGGACGAACGGCTCAGTGTCACACTGTTAACCTGGAGCAGGGATGGATCTATCAGGCAGTCTAAAGATGGTACACACACACACACAGGTTATCTCTATCTAAAAGGAGCCATGTTCAATTACAAGATTGTGATCTTGGATCACCACTGTGATTTAATATTATTTGACCCTGCTGGTCATCTATGAACATTTGAACATCTTGGCCATGTTCTGTTATAATCTCCACCCGGCACAGCCAGAAGAGGACTGGCCACTCATAGGAATCTGGTTCCTCTAGGTTTTTTCCTAGGTTCCTGCCTTTTCTAGGGAGTTTTTCCTAGCCACCGTGCTTCTACACCTGCATTGCTTGCAGCTTGGGGTTTTAGGCTGGGTTTCTGTACAGCACTTTGTGACATCAGCTGATGTAAGAAGGGCTTTATAAATATATTTGATTGATTGATCCGTTTTTTTGTACCTTTTTAGATCTTATTGAATATCCTAGATCAGCCCTCCCATTCTGAGTGGCTTTATGAAGATGTAACCTGTGCTACCTTTTTTAGTCTAGATGTGTGCCCAAACTGACCTTTGGAGGACTGGCTGTGCTGGTTAGGCTCTTGGCCCTTTTGGCCTTCATGACCCTGGGTGTGACTGTTCTGTGTGGCTCCTGGTCGGGGGGTCCTCCTCAGCAGCACCAGCAGAGCCACAGACAGGGTCAGCAGCAGCAGAGTCAGACACAGGCCCAGCAGAGAGTACACCAGGATGGCTGAGTTAGGCAGGCCTCTGGGTAGGTAGCTGCCCCTGATGGTATGGTTCTGGAAGGCATTCCCATCCACAGGCCTCAAGATTCCATTCAAGGCAGGCTGTTGGGCTTGAGGGAATTAAATGACTTAAATTAAATCCTTATGTACCCTGCAATAACATCCATGTAATGTGAAGTGAGTCGTAACGTAGCGTATGCACATTTCCAAATGTCAACGCTCTACTTCTAGACGGTTCTCAGTTCTGAACATCAGCAAAGCCAAATGCATTTAATCCCAAAGTTATCTTATTTCAATTTGACTGAATTAGAGAGAACACTAAATGGCACCCTATTCTCTATATAGTGCTCTACTTTTGACTAGGGCCTTCTGGGAGGGTACCGTTTGGGACTTAGACATTACATTTCAGCTAGTCCAGCCGTGTAATCCTGAGCTAATGAAGCACCTGGCTGGGTAAATGGCATTTGAAAAAGGAATTGATGTGCTCAACTCAAATGTTTGTAGAAGAAAAAAGTATTTGGTTGCCGGGTTCAAAAGGCATATATTTTAAGAAAGGAAAAACCTACACTCTGGAACATTCTTTACGTTTTAATGTCTTCTTTTTTTGCAGCAGCAGCAAAGGTCAGAGCAAACGGCCACAGCCTTGACCAAACGCTGACGGAGACTGTGGCCGAAACTTGTCTGTTTGCTCTGACCTCTACGTTTTGAATGCCCTTTTTTTTTTTATGAAGCAGAGGTCAGAGCAAACAGACAAGTTTCGGCCACAGTCTTCGTCAGCGTTTGGTCAAGGCTGTGGCCGTTTGCTCTGACCTTTGCTGCTAAAAAAAAAAAAGACATGAAAACGTAAAGAATATTCCAGTGAGTATGGTTTTTTCCTTTAAAACAATATATGACAAGCTGCTGCACTTGTGAAAGGGTCGCTTGCATGTCAGTTGTTATACGTATTGGATCGACTGCCAGAAGCTCTTTTGGAGATGGCTGTATGCTCAATTAATTACTTACTAGTGTACAAACTATTATGACGGTTTGAGTGTGTTACAGAGAGAGGGAGAACGAGAGACAAAAAGAGAACCTTGAGCACCTAATATTCTGATGAAAAAGGGTTTCCTATATGTTTTGTAATAGCTACAACATACTGGCTGGATGTATAGTACATAGAATGCTGTTCACTCACTCTGACACTGGTGGGAACACTCTGAGGGATGGCTGCCACACACCGCAGCACACCTCAGACACTTCTTCAACAGCCTGTCGTAGTACTGCCCTGGGACTGCCTTACACCCCAGAGACACTGGCACAGACAGACACACAATGGCACAAGGATGGTCTGAGTATTACAACATGCATGGTATATTCTTCCTGTGTTTTGACACAAAATGGCTACCATGTACAGTATCAACCATGATTCCAGTAGGCTATACATGTTACTTAACCCTATAAAAATGGTATTGAGATTCATTGACCTTTTGTATTATCCTTTTACCACTGATACAACACCATATAATTAAATACAACATGTATATATCATTAAATACAGTGTCTATCAATAATTCATCCCCCTTGGATTTATTCACAGTTTATTGTGTTACAAAGTGGGATTAAAATTGATTTAATAAAACAATGTCAATGATCTACACATTATACTCTGTCAAACTGGATGAAACATTTTCTTTTTTATGAATGAAAAATATAACACTAGTATACACTGAGTTCACAAAACATTAGGAACACCTTCCTAATATTGAATTGAACCCCCTTTTGCCATCAGAACAGCCTCAATTCATCGGGGCATGGACTACAAGGTGTCAAAGGTATTCCAAAGGGATGCTGGCCAATGTTGACTCCAATGCTTCCCACAGTTGTCAAGTTGGCTGGATGTCTTTTGGGTGGTGGACCATTCTTGATACACACAGGAAACTGTTGAGCATGAAAAACCCAGCAGCGTTGCAGTTCTTGAAACACTCCAACCAGTGCGCCTGGCACCTACTAACATACCCTGTTCAAAGGCACTTCCATTTGTCTTACCCATTCACCCTCTTAATGGCTCATACACAGTCCATGTCTCAATTGTCTCGAGGCTTAAAAATCTTTATTTAACCTGTCTCCTCCTCTTTATCTACACTAATTGAAGTGGCTTTAGCCTGTTACATCAATAAGGGATCATACTGTAGCTTTCACGTCAATTCAGATGGTCAGTCTGTCATGGAAAGAGCAGGTGTTCTTAATGTTTTGTACACTCGGTGTATATTGACTAGATAGGTATTCGTCCCCTGAGTCAATACATGTTAGAAACACCTTTTGGCAGCGTTTCCAACTGTTGAGTCTTTTTGGGTAACTCTCGAAGAGCTTTGCACACCTTGATTGTGCAATATTTGCCCATTACTTTAAAAAAAATACTTTCAAGCTCTTTCAATTATTTTCTTTATCATTGCAAGACAGACATTTTCAAGTCTTCCCATAGATTTTCAAGTAGATTAAGTCAAAACTGTAACTCGGCCACTCAGGAACATTCACTATCTTCTTGGTAAGCCACTCCAGCATAGATTTGGCCTTGTGTTTTAAGTTATTCTCCTGCTGAAAGGGGAATTAGTCTCCCAGTGTCTGGTAGAAAGCAGACTGAACCAGGATTTTGCCTGTGCTTAACTCCCTTCTCTTTCATTTTATCTTGAAAAACTCCACGGTCCTTGCCGATGACAAGCATATCCATAACATGACGCAGCCACCACCATTCTTAAAATGTGGAGAGTGGTACTCAGAGGTGTGTTGTGTTGGATTTGCCCCAAACATAACACTTTGTATTCAGGACAAAAAGTTTATTCCTTTGCCACATTTTTTTTCAGTATTACTCTGCCTTGTTGCAAACAGAATACATGTTTTGGAATATTTGTATTCTGTACAGGCTATTATTGTGTAGTAACTACACTGTTGATCCAGCCTCAGGAGAAATCCATCACAGCCATTAAACTTTAAACTCTGTAACTGTTTTCAAATCACCAAGGACCTTATAATGAAATCCCAGAGATATTTCCTTTCTCACCGGCAACTCAATTAGCAAGGACACCTGTATCTTTGTAGTGACTGGGTATATTGATACACCATCCAAAGCCTAATCAATAGCGTCACCATGCTCAAAAGGATATTCATCATCTGCTTTTTTTTATTTTAGCCCATCTACCAATCGGTGCCCTTCTTAACAAGGCATTGGAAAAGCTCCCTGGTCTTTTTTGTTGAATCTGTGCTTGAAATTCACTACTCAACTGAGGGACCTTACAGCTAATTGTATGTGTGGGGTACAGAGATGGGGTAGTCATTAAAAAAAACTTAACACACACAGAATCCATGCAACTTATTATGTGGCTTGTTGAGCACATTTTTACTCCTGAACTTACTATTTAGTCTTGCCATAACAAAGGGGGGAATACTTCTGCAACCAAGACATTTTAGTAATCAATTTTTTATTAATTAAAAAAATCACTATGAAATCAATTTGAATCCCACTTTGTAATGCAACACAAGGGGGTGAATACTAATGATAGGCACTTTACCTCTATGTATAACTTTAAGTTTGAGTCCATAGGAGGTTGGTGGCACCTTAATTGGGGAGGGTGGGCTTGTGGTAATGGTTGAAGGGGAATAGGTGGACTATGTCAAACACAAGATTTCCATATGTTTGATGCCATTCAATTTACTCCGTTCCAGCTACTTATGACCCGTCCTCCCCTCAGCAGCTTCCACTGATTGAGTCATATGGACAATCATACGGTGTATTGGCCTCTCACTGACTTCTCAAGTCAGTGTATGTGTTATTGCCCCCGGCGAGCGTTTGTGTGTATGTGAACTTACCACAGTACTCGATGCATCTGAGGTGGCGATGGGGCTGCTGGCAGACCATCTGACAGGTCAGACACTTCCTGACCAGGCGGTCCCAGAAGTAACCCTCTGAACAGCCTAACCCCATGGCTCAGTTCGGGTGTCAACTCACACTCTGACTCACTGAATGACAGATGGGGAAATCAGGGTCAGTTCATGGGATCCTTGTGTAATTTGTATTTGTATTTATTAAGGATCCCCATTGAAGTCAGCAGCTACTCTTCCTGGGGTCCAGCAACATTAAGGCAGTTATATACAAAAAAAATGTACAGTACATTTCATAACACTTAGTAATCAGTCTTGGATCACTTGGTTTGGATGGATTCGAACCTCTTTAGTTTTACACTATATTATCCTGTCCAACTAGCTCCAGAATATATCAGAAGAGAGGTCAAGGCTCCAAAAACTACAACTTCAAAGATTTAAATGAACTTTTCTTGACAGAGGAATACTGCGCTGCGCTCTGCTGGGCACAGAATCACTGAGCCGGAGAAAGTACACATGCTCAACGAATGAAGCTGCGCCTCGCCTTGTTCTTGAACTTCATAAAATTGACTCATACATTTGTTCTTATCTGTGCATTTGCTTAAACAATTCTCCAACAGTATCATGTAAGGCCTTTACTACTGATTGATTCCTTTCACCATACGTGACGTTATCATGGTGTGTTTGTTGGTGTAACACTCTATAGCATAAACAATGGCTCATTGCATACACCAGTAAGTATTCAAAGGCATGATGTTGATCTTTATGTCTGGATATCCGATTAGTAAAAAAATTAAATCCGCCCTTCATTACCATTCCCAGGTGGTGAATTAATAATTAAAGACTCCATCTTTTAAAACGTTATAAACCATGAACAGCATAACCATTAACCAACTCACATGTAAATGAAAAAATGTATCTCGTTACATAATGTAATAAAACAAATATCATATGACTTACCTACAGAGAGATGAAAGACATGTATGGACCTTTGCTTGAAATGTGCCTCTCATGCAGTGACACTGAGCTATATGTATTTGAGTTGGGGGCTGATTTGGGTACAACCGCAATGTCTTTTCTGGGACTTCCCCCTTGCACAGAAGGTGAGCTACTCTGTTGTTATGGTGAGTCATGCTTGATAGATGTGAATTGTGACTAAGATTAGACATTTTGTCATATCTATTCATATACTTTTACTAAGCAATATGAACTTGCCTACCTTTCCCAAATATTGAATGAGACAGTATGTTATTTACAGGGGTCTGTTACATTGCTAAAATGGCATGTAACGTAGACTGCAGACTCACAGCAGCCTTTTAGTATGATGAGGATTTAGAGCGCAATATAAAGCTCTTATTTAAGCAATAAGTCCCGAGGAGGTGTGGTATATGGCCAACATACCACGGCTAAAGGCTGTTCTTAACCTGTTATGGCTAGGGGGCAGTATTTTCACAACCGGATAAAAAACGTACCCGATTTAATCTGATTATTACTCCTGCCCAGAAACTAGAATATGCATATAATTATTAGCTTTGGATAGAAAACACTCCAAAGTTTCTAAAACTGTTTGAATGGTGTCTGTGAGTATAACAGAACTCATTTGGCAGGCCAAAACCTGAGAAGATTCCATGCAGGAAGTGCCCTGTCTGACAATTTCTTGCCCTTCTTGATTATCTCTATCCATTACAGAGGATCTCTGCTGTTACGTGACACTTCCTACGGCTCCCATGGGCTCTCAGAAGGCGGCAAAAAGCTGAATCGTGGCTTTGCAGGCTCTGGCTGAAAAAAAGTAGCGCGTTTGGATAGTGGCTGGTCACAGTACTGTGAGACTCAGGCTCGTGCCCGAGTCGACCCCATGCTTTATTTTCTTTCGTCTGTTTACCTAAACGCAGATTCCCGGTCGGAATATTATCGCTTTTTTACGAGAAAAATGGCATAAAAATTGATTTTAAACAGCGGTTAACATGCTTCGAAGTACGGTAATGGAATATTTAGAAATCTTTTGTCACGAAATGCGCCATGCTCGTGACCCTTATTTACACTTCGGATAGTGTCTTGAACGCACGAACAAAACACCGTTATTTGGATATAACAATGGATTATTTTGAACCAAACCAACATTTGTTATTGAAGTAGAAGTCCTGGGAGTGCATTCTGACGAAGAACACCAAAGGTAATCAAACTTTTGTAATAGTAAATCGGAGTTTGGTCAGGGCTAAACTTGGTCGGTGTCTAAATGGCTAGCCGTGATGGCTGGGCTATCTACTGAGAATATTGCAAAATGTGCTTTCACCGAAAAGCTATTTTAAAATCGGACATATTGAGTGCATAGAGGAGTTCTGTATCTATAATTCTTAAAATAATTGTTATGTTTTTTGTGAACGTTTATCGTGAGTAATTTAGTAAATTCACCGGATGTTTGCGGGGGGTATGCTAGTTCTGAACGTCACATGCTAATGTGAAAAAGCTGGTTTTTGATATAAATATGAACTTGATTGAACAAAACATGCATGCATTGTATAACATAATGTCTTAGGGTTGTCATCTGATGAAGATCATCAAAGGTTAGTGCTGCATTTAGCTGTGGTTTTGTTTTTTGTGACATTATATGCTAGCTTGAAAAATGGGTGTCTGATTATTTCTGTCTGGGTACTCTGCTGACATAATCTAATGTTTTGCTTTCGCTGTAAAGCCTTTTTGAAATCGGACAGTGTGGTTAGATTAACGAAAGTCTTGTCTTTAAAATGCTGTAAAATAGTCATATGTTTGAAAAATGGACGTTTTTGGATTTTAGAGGAGTTTGTATTTCGCGCCACGCCCATCATTGGATATTGGAGCAGGTGTTCCGCTAGCGGAACGTCTAGATGTAAGAGGTTATTAAGCACGACACAACGTGGAGTGCCTGGACACAGCCCTTAGCTGTGGTATATTGGCCATATACCACATCTCCTCCCCTTTCTAAAGTCTTCGAAAGCCAAGTTAATAAACAGATCACTGACCATTTCGAATCCCACCGTACCTTCTCCGCTGTGCAATCCGGTTTCCGAACTGGTCACGGGTGCACCTCAGCCACGCTCAACGTACTAAACGATATCATAACCGCCATCGATAAAAGACAGTACTGTGCAGCCGTCTTCATCGACCTGGCCAAGGCTTTCGACTCTGTCAATCACCGTATTCTTATCGGCAGACTCAGTAGCCTTGGTTTCTCAAATGACTGCCTCGCCTGGTTCACCAACTGCTTTGCTGACAGAGTTCAGTGTGTCAAATCCGAGGGCCTGTTGTCCGGACCTCTGGCAGTCTCTATGGGGGTACCACAGGGTTCAATTCTCAGGCCGACTCTTTTCTCTGTATATATCAATGATATCGCTCTTGCTGTGGGTGATTCCCTGATCCACCTCTACGCAGACGACACCATTCTGTATACATCTGGCCCTTCTTTGGACACTGTGTTAACTAACCTCCAAACGAGCATCAATGCCATACAACACTCCTTCCGTGGCCTCCAACTGCTCTTAAATGCTAGTAAAACTAAATGCATGCTATTCAACTGTTCGCTGCCGGCACCTGCTCGCCCGACTAGCATCACCACCCTGGACGGTTCTGACCTAGAATATGTGGACAACTACAAATACCTAGGTGTCTGGCTAGACTGTAAACTTTCCTTCCAGACTCATGTTAAACATCTCCAATCCAAAATCAAATCTAGAATTGGCTTTCTATTTTGCAACAAAGCATCCTTCACTTACGCCGCCACACTTACCCTAGTAAAACTGACTGTCCTACCGATCCTCGACTTCGGCGACATCATCTACAAAATAGCTTCCAATACTCTACTCAGCAAACTGGATGCAGTCTATCACAGTGTTATCCGTTTTGTTACCAAAGCCCCTTATACCACCCACCACTGTGACCTGTACGCTCTAGTCGGCTGGCCCTCGCTACATATTCGTCGCCAGACCCACTGGCTCCAGGTCATCTATAAATCTATGCTAGGTAAAGCTCCGCCTTATTTCAGCTCCCTGGTCACGATAACAACACCCACCGTAGCATGCGCTCCAGCAGGTATATCTCACTGATCATACCCAAAGCCAACACCTCTTTGGCTGCCTTTCCTTCCAGTTCTCTGCTGCCAGTGACTGGAACAAATTGCAAAAATCGCTGAAGCTGGTGACTTATATTTCCCTCACTAACTTTAAACATCAGCTATCTGAGCAGCTAACCGATCGCTGCAGCTGTACATAGTCCATCTTTAAATAGCTCACTCAATCTACCTACCTCATCCCCATATTGTTTTTATTTACTTTTCTGCTCTTTTGCACACCAGTATCTCTACTTGCACATCATCATCTGCTCATTTATCACTCCAGTGTTAATCTTCTAAATTGTAATTACTTCGCTACTATGGCCTATTTATTGCCTACCTACTCACGCCATTTGCACACACTGTATATAGACTTTCTTTTTTCTATTGTGTTGACTGTACACTTGTTTATTCCATGTAACTCTGTGTTGTTGTTTCTGTCGCACTGCTTTGCTTTATCTTGGCCAGGTCGCAGTTGTAAATGAGGACTTGTTCTCAACTAGCCTACCTGGTTAAATAAAGGTGAAATAAAAAATTTAAATAAGAGCTTTATATTGCGCTCCGAATCCTCATCATACTACAAGGCTGCTGTGAGTCTGCAGTCTCCGTTACATTACATTTTACCAATGTACCATGAGCACCACTATAGAGCGATATACCACAAACCCCCGAGGTGCCTTGTTGCTGTTATAAACTGGTTACCAATGTAATTAGAGCAGTACAAATAAATGTTTTGTCATACCCATGGTACACGGTCTGATATACCACAGCTGTCAGCCAATCAGCAGTCAGGACTCGAACCACCCAGTTTATAAATTGCAATAGACTTACATGGCCATCTCACTATTTGAAAGAGCGTGGACGCATCTGTCCTGCGTAACCATATTCTGTTTCATAGGTTGCTGTTGATGAATACAGACTTAGACCTACATACACTGCAAATCAATGTTTATGTTTTCACATGCATGTGAGTCGTTTTTAGATTGGAACGTTGGGAGTTTAAACCCCGGCCGAGTCATACAAAAAACTGTAAAAATGGGACTTGATGTGTCTCTGCTTGGCACTCAGTATTAAGGAGATAGATTGGGGGTGTAATTGTACATCAAGCTGCTTCATGCTACAGAAATGCCTATGAGCATTCTGGCTCTGCAAGGCTACTTACTTCATTTAATAATAATAATAATAATAATAATAACACTTTTGCTAAGGAAGGAATTTGCAATGGCTTCACAGCAAAGTAAATATGCATGGGTGTTGAGTCACTGTGAAACTAAAATTGGCGACGCATAATTACACCCTCCTCTGCACCTGGTGTACAAGTTCTCTGCCAGCCTGAAGTAGATTTCATGTAGAAACAGGCAAACAGTTCACCTACAGAAACCTACTAACCCTCAGAATAGACCTACAAGAAACAGATGTTCAGTGAAATAGGAGGAAAAAGGAAGACCACACAAATCAACACGCTCATCTCAAAAGCTAACGGATTAGTCAACCCAAATGAGTATAGCCATCCATTTTCAAATGTAACTGCTTTTAATTGCAAGTAGTAGTCGTAGTAACAGCAGTAGCAGAAGCAACAATATGACATATTTACAAAAACCTTTCAGGATCTCACAATGTCTGTTTGTTTGGTTGTGCAGCTGTGTGGACAAAGAGCCTTCTTTAATCCTATCAGAGTGTGTACATTCAGGTCCATAATTATTGGCACCCTAGATACAGATGTGCAAAAAAGACAGTATAAAATAAATAATGCAAACACTGAGCTATATTGTCTGCAACAAAAATTGGAAATTGTATTATCTTATACTAATACAATTGTTTATCGAAAGATTTTGCTTAACAAGTAATACAAAAAAATACAAAAAAAGATAAGCGTCAGTTATTGGCACCACTATTTTTAGTACTCTAGGACCGTCCCCTCGCAAGGATAACGACACTGAGCTTTTTTGCTTTTTTTTTGAGATTGGAGAACACGTTGGGAGGGATGTAAGACCATTCCTCCATACAGAATCTTTCCAGATCCTTGATATCCTTCGTCTGCTCTTATGGACTGTCCTCTTCAATTCAAACCCCAGGTTTTCAATGGGGTTCATGTCCGGAGACTGAGATGGCCATTGCAAAATTTTGAACCATTTCTTTGTGGATTGTGTCTTTTTCCTCATAAAGGGAGGGTGCTGGAGTACTGAAAACACGGGTGTCAATAATTTTAACCTCTATTTTATTGTTTTTATTACTTGTTAAACAAAATCTTTCTCTAAATAATTGTATTAGTATAATTTAATTCCCCTATTTTTTTGCATACCACATAGCTATTTATATTGTTTATTTTATAGTTTTGTTTGCTCATCTTTATCAAGGGTGCCAATAATTATAGACCTGACTGTAGATTTAGTGTATCCACTGTGGTTTGGCCTACCATTTGAATCTCGTAGGTTGAATCTTCATATCCGCCCAACATCCTTGGGGCAATCACATTACACAATTTCAGAAACTGACCAGCTGAGGGAGACATTTAGCAACATTTGTGGTGATATCCCAACCAGATTTGCTGTATTACAGTATTAGCCATAAAACACATTCGGTTTTTCAACGATTGTATAGAATATACATATCCCTCCCATTTCTCTGGCCATTGAGAGTAAAACAGAACCTCTAAACACCGTTCTAATAATTTGCTAACAGTGTTTCTCTTCTGCTACTTCTATCTCTACAAAAACTAAGCAGCCATTTTAGGGGTGCAGGGTTTCCAAGAGAACAAAGTGTCAAAGGAGATACATTGCAGTGTTATGTACACTGTACACCTGATAACTGTCCGTGGACAGTAAATTACCAGTAAAAACTATTTCCAGCCCCAGTAGACTACCTCATATAATATCGAATACTCTCTATCGAACCAATTGGAACACCAGTGGCATCATTCATCTATTATTTTCGAGGTGGCACGATGTATGTGAGGATAGGGGGGTTTCAAACACCTGAAACAGCTTTTTTCCCCTGCAATCTATAGCCATAATCATTATGCCTAATTCTAGTCTACACATTCCAGAGGGTGTCATTCTGACTGTTTTCAATCCCACATCTTAATGTACTGCACAAACATGCCTCGGATATTACATTCAAATTACAACACAGTACATGGGATGATAACACACAATCAATACAGGCACATATCATGGCATAATTAATACACAAATATCATGATATTATCATAAGGTGCCAGATTACATTTAAACCAAGTATTTTTTCTGCATATCTAAGCATATGTCAAGCTGTCTTTATCCTCCTAACTGGTGTGGTTTAAAAAAAAAATGTTTACTAAATATGCTTCCCCTCATCTCTGCTAATATCTGGGTAAAATATTGAAAGGAATGTGAGTCTTATTCAGTACATTTAGTAATTGCTTGCTTTTCTAAAGTCTAGCAACCTTGCCAGCAGGCATGCCAGCTAACATAGTTAGACAAGCTGATCTAACTTGATTTATAGCCAGTGGTGGAAAAAAGTACCCAATTGTCATACTGTAGTAAAAGTAAAGATACCTTAATAGAAAATGACTCAAGTAAAAGTGAAAGTCACCCTGTAAAATAATACTTGAGTAAAAGTCAAAGTATTTGTTTTGAATTATACTTAAGTATGAAAAGTAAATATAATTGCTAAAATATACTTAAGTATCAAAAGTAAATACTTCAAATCCTTATATTAAGCAAATTATACAGACAGATTTATATATATTTATTTATTTACGGATAGCCAGGGGTACACTCCAACACTGACATCATTTACAAAAGAAGCATTTGTGTTTAGTAAGTCTGCCAGATCAGAGGCAGTAGGGATGACCAGGAATGTGCTCTTGATAAGTGTGAATTGGACACTTTTCCTGTCCTGCTAAGCACTCAAAATGTAACAAGTACCTTTGGGTGTCAGGGAAAATGTATGCAGTAAAAAGTACATATTTTCTTTTAAGAGTGTAGTGGAGTAAAAGTAAAGTAAATAGTAAAGTACAGATACCTCCAAAAATTACTTAAGTAGTACTTCAAAGTATCTGTACTTAGTTACTGTACACTACTGTTGATAGTCTCAATAGCTTGATAGCTACCCACTGGGCACAGTCGTCAATTAAACTTTTATTCCATGTTGGTTCAACGTCATTTCATTGAAATTACGTGGAAACAATGTTGCTTCAACCAGTGTGTGCCCAGTGGGTAGTTATGAGGTTGGGAGATAGTTAGCCAGCTAGATAGGTTCCCTAAAGCCAACCTCATAAAACTTCAAGGTGGCTAGTACTACAAAGAAACAACAAAACATTTGTTTTATTTATTCATCAAGAAGGAATCAATAGGCTACATAGCTTGATCAAAATGAATTTACAAACATACCTCCTGCGAGTCCTGCCCATCACCTGGAGCTAAAATTAAACGATGTGCGAGTCACTCCACACTCACTCTCCTCTTTCAGTGATGGTACTGCATGTACTAGAGTATCTAGCATCAACTGCGTTTGCCAGTCTGTTTGTGCTATCATGAAAACTCATTGTCAGGCCAGACATGTTTGGCTTGACAATGACAGCAATGGAGTTGGCAAGAGCACAAGCAGATCTGGGATCAGGTTACTGTATTTCACCTTGTAGAGCAAGAAGAGGAGCTGATATTGAGAAAAACACTGTATCTGATTATGAGAACTGCTCCTTCCTTTGACTGCCAGTCAGTAGCGTACGGCCCCTGAGTCATTTAGAGGTGAACCACTTGTGACGCTTGAACCTGAGAGACAGACGCTTGACATGATGAAGGGGATGGTGTGGGTTGACCTCTGCTTTTACTCCTACGGAAAAGACTGTGTTTGAGGACAGTGTACGACCGTGTTCGACCCCTTCCTCTCGCTCTCTGTGGGAAGTTTGTTTAGTTAGCAATCATTACACACACACACACACACACACAATGTTCTGTACTTATGCCATCTCCCCAGATGACCATCTATATTATAACGTTTCCTTTAAGGTTCAGGAGTGTTCATTTATTCACTAATGAAGTAGATTGTATTGGAACACTACCACAGCTGATACGTCGTAATGAATGGGCTAGATAGATAAATGTGTACACATCGACTCAGTGTTCAGTACATACCCTTGTGACCGTAGTGAGTCATGGCGACAGAAATTATGAGTGACATCAAGCGGCAGTTCCTGACTCCCTGCCAATCGAGATTGGACTCAACACACACACATTTTGTTCTATCCTCGTGGGGACCTAAAATGTATTTCCATTCAAAATCCTATTTTCCCTAACCCTACACCTAACCTTAACCCATAACCCAAATCCTTATTCTAACCCTAATTGTAATCCTAACCTCTAATGGCCTTTGTCCTCATGGGGATGTGGGAAATGTCCCCACGAGGGAGCATTTTCCTTGTTTTACTATCCTTGTCGTACTTTTGGGGATTTTAGGTCCCCACAAGAATAGAAGAGCCAACCAATACACACACACACACACACACACCACACACACACACACACACACACACACACACACACACACACACACACCTGTATTATGAAAGACCACTATAAAATATAATCCATCTGAGAACTCACATGTAACAAATTATGACATGTCATTTACAATATTTTACACTGTGCATACTGTTTGCAAACTGAAGGAAAGCAAGCGACTAAGAGAGACATTGCTCACACACAGAGGACAATAGGTGCTTACTGTAGAAGAATGTATGACCTTACATCTAATTTCTGTCCTCTTTGCCCTCCTGTAAGTACATTTTGGGTGAGGCAGAGTGTAGATAGTTCCTCCATGCAAACACCACCTGTTCTCCTCAAGGTGTCTGGGACTTTGTCTGTGTCAGTCTATCTGTGTGTGTGTTCAGGAACAAGATAGTGATAGCAGCTTCTAGCCCTTCACAAATGAACAACACATTGAGAGAAGGCTGAGGTTCCATCCTCCTGATCCTATATGTCTTTATCCTACGCCCTCCTCCTCTTGGGTTAAATCTATGTACAGGTCTACCTAGTCTACTGTACATGAGGGAGAGATTTCAGCTGCCTCTGGCATAATGATGCTAATTACAACGCCTGATGTCACCATCTTAAAGAAAACCACTAATTCCTATCATTTACTGTGTTAAATAACACTAATACGTGAGAACATCATTTTCTGTGAACAAATGTTTCATTTTGTTGTGTTAATAAGGTTGGTAGCAACATGTGGAAATCGTTGTGGAAATCTGTTGCAGCTCAAGTCGACTACAAAACCCACAATGCAATGCTCTCTCTATGGGCTGGCTGGCTAGCTAGGTAGGCTGCTAGCTAGCAAATGTAGCTACACACAATAATACCTAAGTCAATATCAGCATGTAAACTAGCTAGTTAGCTGTAAAATCACTCCCCCCCCAAAAAACAAAATGTTCACTATATTACCATGTTCAACATTCATATCGATGTGCCTCGCAGAGTGGAGTCTGACATTCTCAATGGCCAATCAACGGCATCATGCAATGCATCCTGGACTGAAGAGACAGACAAATAGGAGAAATGTGGTGGACCCTCTGTTAAATTAAACATTTCTCGAGGTAGGAATATCGCAAAAATATGATCAATGGCTCATTCGATAGAAGACAACCTCCCGTGTTATGGCATCGGTCAGTATTGAAATCTGACAAGTATGATAGACGTTTTCACCATCTAAAAGTCGTATTCCTATTAACTTCCAGTGTAGCGAGAACGGCTTTATCGCAGTGCTACGTCATACCGGGTGGATTTCTGCCTGCTTGAACGGCAATAGCTCAGACACACAGGAAAACATAAAATGTCCCCGGGAATTGATAGAACATCGCTCAGAGATGCATCAAAACAATATAACATTCAAAATGGGTGAATCTTTCCTTTAATGGGCTGTGAAAATAGTGGCTCACACACCCTAACAGGATGAGGCCTTCCAGGGAACGAACACACACACACACACACACACACACACACACACACACACACACACACACACACACACACACACACACACACACACACACACACACACACACACACACACACACACACACACACACACACACACACACAGCACACACACACACACACACACAGGAAGGCAGGCAAGTACACAAGCACACACACACACACACAGACAGACAGACAGACACGACAGACACACACACACACACACACACACACACACACACACACACACACACACACACACACACAGAACCATGGATTCCCCATCTGTACACATTTAGAGAGATAACAACATTGCCCTTGGACTGTGGTGGTGAAATGCACCCATCTCTCTACCAACCAAAACACTGCAGCTGTAGCTCCCTCAGTGATGCAATACAGTTCCTTCAGAAATCATCAGCGTCACTCTGACAGCATAGAACTGATGCTGAAACACAACTCCTCCTGTTGAGTATCAACAAGATTGGCACCACGACAGTTTGGTTATGCTAGGAGCATATCGCCTTTAAGCCAACTAGTGCTGACAGCAGAAGAGAAAATGTCATACCAGATTATAAACTGTACACAGTATATGAAAAGCCCATCTCGGAGACCGTGAGCGTGGGTGAGCGTGTGAGCGTGTGAGCGTGTGGTGTGTGTGTGTGTGTGTGTGTGTGTGTGTGCTTGGCCGTGCTAGCATCTAAAGGTTGAGCCAAATATAAATCAGAGTAATGATCTTGATAATTGCCTACAGAGGAATGGTAGTAACAAGGGGAAGTTAACATGGGGTGTGATCTAAGCTAAACTGGGGTTTACAAGGAGATCCAAAACACATCACAGAATACCATGTCTATGTACAACCTCAAGATCATTTGAAGTCGGAGAATCAATGATCAATGATCGTGGATGCAAAACTCAAAAGTCTCCAGCTTCAGTCAGAGGACATCTGGCTTGGTGTGTAACATCTTTCCTGATCAATAAATAAGATGCGTTATCAAAAGTGTGCTTTCTCATATCCTGATCAAGACAGTACGAATCAATCCATGTCAATGAAACATGAGAGACCTCTTTTTCATCTTCTTCAATTCAATCTCTGTCTTTGTTTTTCTGAGACGGATCTTGGCAGGTATGCTCTAATGCAGGGTTTCCCAATCTCGGTTCCGGGGCCCCGCCTGGGTGCACGCTCTGTTTTTTTTTGCCCTAGCACTACACAGCTGATTCAAATAATTAAAGAATGATGATGAGTTGGTTATTTGAGTCAGCTGTGTAGTCATAGGAGCAAAACCCCAAATATCCACCCAGTAGGGGGGGGGGGGGGGGTGCGAGTTTGGGAAAGCCTGTTGTAATGGAAAGCATGGACCCCCTTGGTGTTTGGGCCGCTGTACAGGAGATGATAGAAGAGTGCCTTTCATATGAGTAGTCCTTCTAACCGCTCCACACCGTCCATCTGCTCAAGGAGACACACACACACACAACACACACTCAGATACTGGTCTGCAGCTCGCCATTGAGCAGCGCGGCGTTGTGCATTTCCGCGGTGACGTCGTTGACCATGCGCGTCCGCTCCATGCGGCTGTCGCTGCGCTCCGCCTCATCCAGGCCCGCCACCTTCTTTAAGCACAGAACGTTCTGAAAGCTCTTCTTGAAGTTGTCTGACAGGAACGCGTACAGGATGGGGTTGGCACAGCTGTTGGCGTAGCCCAGCACCACCACAAACTCAAAGGTGCTCTTGAGGACGGGTGTGGTGTCGATGGTGCCAGTCACCGAGGTGACGTTGAACACGTAGAAAGGCAGCCAGCAGAGCACGAACATGGCCACTACGATGGACACCATCCTGGTCACCTTCCTCTCCGAACGCTTACGCTTAGTGGAGCCTACGCGCATGCCTGACGACTTCACCTATTGGACGGGGAGAGAGGGGATGCATCCATTGTTATTGGTGATACTACCTTCTTAGATGCCACAACTGTACCTATCGCTATGGTTACAGACAATAGGTAGATAGATAACAGGTTCCAGTATGTCAGAACAGAGAACTTGACCAAAGACGTCAGCAATAATAAAGATAATAAAGTGAATTTGAAAATAAAACGCCATGAACAGGGAGGAGGGGCTCACCTTGATGATGATGAGCAGGTAACAGAGGCAGATGACGATGAGCGGCAAGAAGAAACCTAGGAGGAAGGTGTAGAACATGAAGGCCGTCTGATAGGCCTCCTGAGGCTCCGGCCACACAATGGTACACGCCCAAGCCTGGTTATTATTGGGCATCAGACCGCTGAAGATCATGATTGGCAGGTTGACCAGCAGGGACACTCCCCACACGGTCAGGTTGATGATCTTAGCCACGCGTGGCTTCCGCCACTTGGTGGACTTTATGGGGTGGACCACAGCCAGGTAGCGGTCGACGCTCATGACCATGAGGCAGAAGATGGAGGTGAACTGGTTGAGGGAGTCCACGGTCATGACCAGGCGGCAGAGCACGGCGCCGAAGGGCCAGTGGACCAGGGCCAGCTGCATGGCGATGAAAGGTAGACTCAGCATACAGAGGACGTCAGCCACGGCCAGGTTCAGGATATAGATATTAGTCACCGTCTTCATCTTGGCGTAGCGCAGGATAACATAGATCACCAAGGTGTTGCCGGTCAGCCCCACGGCGCACACCGTGAAGTAGATGAAGGTGATGACTACAGAGCTGGTCTTATCGAAGGCCTGGTGGGTCTCGTCCGGAGTGTCATTCCGGGACCCCAGGTCAGACTCGTTCCCTGGGAAGTAGCTGTCATAGTACAGGGGCTCGGGGAGGGAGAGGTTGGGGGGCGACGGAAGGAGAGGCCAGGGATCCATACTGACAGAGGAGGGCTGGGTTGGGTCTGTTTCAGGGTTGAGATAGAAGACACTAATCTCACATCCCACCTGAGTGTACAGTACAGAGAGAGAATGGAGACAGTGGGTGAGAACAGAGAAACTCAATGACGAAGGAGAATACATTCCTTCAAAGCACCATGGTAACTGAGCCTGCTATATAATGGTTTACTCTATGGCTTTCACTCAACATTAAGTTACATAATAAAGCCTGGCCCTTCATTTATAGGTCCCCACACAATATAGGACTTGCAGGACTCCAAACTCCTCCTGTAGGGCCATTTGTGTTTTGATTTGAATGTGTTGAATGGTTGGGATGTCAAACCCCTGTGTTGAACAAACAGCACCGAGCTGATGTGAAACCCTTTGAGAAACACCCATGGATTCTCAAGTGTCCAGTAATGAAACTACTCTTCAATGCAAAGGTGTTTGTTTTATGATAAGGACCAGACCATGCCAAAATAATGTTTGTTGAGAATTGATTCAAAATGGAAAAATTGAAACCCATGCGCAGGAAAAAAATCAGGATTTCATGCTGTTATTTCTGTTGGGCATAAAGCTATCTGTGGATCTGGGTTTATTGTGCAAACACAGGTTCTCTATTGGATTGGTGGTGATGAGCAGCTCGCACTGCATGGGAAACCTGTAGTGCTCTGGTCAGAGACAGTGGCAGCAGGACCGTAGGCAGGGTCTGAGTTTTAGAGGTCTGTTAAGACAGTTGAAGCTCATTTACTGCATTTCTATACAGTTTAAAAACTCAAAAATGCTATTTGGACAACAGCAAAATCAAGCATCAATGACCCCAGCCATTATCACATTGGTTGATGTAGCTTCATTCACCTCCGTCGATCTACTAAGACATAGCCTATTAGCTATACAATTAGCCGCTACACTCACATTAGCTCAAAACCGGGACTAAAAACTGTAATTGAATATGTACAGAGGGATCTGTTAGCAGAAAAATTATTTTATTAACGAAAGATATCAAGTACATTTGCTTTAAAGAATTTGTTTGGTTGCAGTTTAACAGCTAATTTCCTGTAATTATACACATTTGGCCATGACTGATGCCATGTTAATATGATATATTAATATGCAAATTAGAAAAACAATCTATGGGGGCCCCTGGAGGTCAGGGCCCCTGGGCATGTGCCCTGCATGCCCGATCAGTAATTCGGCCATGATTACTAGTTTAGATAGCTGGCTAGACTAACTAGACTAATTTACCAATCTAAAACATTTTAATAACTGACATGGGCTATTTGAGTGACTGACCTATAACAAGAGGAAAACTGCTGATGCACAACCAAGTTTGCACTTTGTGTATTCTACTATTCTAACCCTCAGAACAACCTCAATTCATCGGGGCATGGACTACAAGGCGTCAAAAGTGTTCCACAGGGATGCTGGTCAACGTTGACTCCAATGCTTCCCACATTTAGGTCAAGTTGGCTGGATGTCCTGTGGGTGGTGGACCATTCTTGATACACACGGGAAACTGTTGAGTGTGAAAAACCCAGCGGCGTTGCAGTTGTTGACACAAACAGGTGCGCCTGGGACCTACGACCATACCCCGTTCAAATACACTTACATTTGTGTCTTTCCCATTCACCCTCTAAATGGCACACGTACACAATCCATGTCTCAAGGCTTAGAAATCATTCTTTAACCTGTCTCCTCCCCTTCATCTACACGGATTAAAGTGGAGTTAACAGGTGACATCAATAAGGGATCATAGCTTTCACCTGGATTCACCTGGTCAGTCTGTCATGGAAAGAGCAGGTGTTCTTAATGTTTTTTATATTCAGTGTATACAGTGCTGTGAAAAAGTATTTGCCCCTTTTCAAATTTGATCTACTTTTGCATATTTCTGATATTGAATGTTATCAGATCTTCAACCAAAAGCTAATATTAGATAAAGGGAACCTGAGTGAACAGATAACACAACAATTACATACTTATTCCAGGTCCCGAGGCAGCAAAGCATCCCCAAACCATCACACTACCACCACCATGATTGACTGTTGGTATAGGTTTCTTACTGTGGAATGCAGAGGCATAATGCCACCCATCTTGTCCAAAAAGTTATACTTTTGACTCATCTGTCCATAGAACATTCTTCCAAGAACCTTGATGATCATCCAGGTGGGGGGGGTTTTTGGGGGGGGGGGGGGCAAAGTTGAGTCAACTTTTTGGATGAGATGGGTCCCATTATGTCTGGCGAAAACGAAACACTGCATTCCACAGTAAGAACCTCATATTAACAGTCAAGCATGGTGGTGGTAATTGGGATGGTTTGGAGATGCTTTACTGCTGCAGGACCTGGACGACTTGCCTTAATAGAAGGAACAATGATTTCTGCTCTGTATCAGAGAATTCTACAGGAGAATGTCAGGCCATCCGTCTGTGAACTGAAGCTGAAGCTTAGCTGGGTCATGCAGCAAGACAATGATCCATGAAAATGGTTATAAAGCAACACTTTTGAAGTTTTGGAATGGCCTAGTCAAAGTCCAGATCTAATCCCAATTAAGATGCTGTGGCAGGACGTGAAATTAGCAGTTCATGCTTGAAAACCCACAAATGTTCCTGAGTTAAAGCAGTTCTGCATGTATGAGTGGGCCAAAATTCCTTCACAGTGATGTGAGAGACTAATCAACAACTACAGGAAGCGTTTGGTTGGAGTCATTGCAGCTAAAAAGCACAACCAGTTACTGAGTGTAAGGGGGCAATTACTTTTTCACACAGGGGGATTGGGTGTTGCATAACTTTAATAAAATAAACAAAATAAGTAGCATATTTTTTGGGTTATTTGCAAACTCAGGTTCCCTTTATATAATATTGGGTTTTGGTTGAAGATCTGATAACATTCAGAATCAAAAATATGCAAAAATAGAGAATATTAGAAAAGGGAGCAAATACTATTCATGGCATATACAGCTTACACGTACATATATATTTTTTATTATTTTTTCACAATTAGAAAAAAATGGTGGCAGCAATTCTCTTTAGAGTTGGATTTTTTGTAATATTCTAGATATATTTAAAACGTAGCCAATAGACAAATGTTAGTAAATACTATCTATGATATTATTAGACAACTCTTTGGTTCAGTATCGATTATATGCATATTTTATGCAGAAATATTGGCCTTCTAAAATGCAAGATTGTTATGATTATTCTGTCTTCTATCATTCTAAAATATTTCTCACGCCAAACAAGTCTTCAATTTCTGATATTTTTTGTCAATATTGCTGGTGGGGAGGTTATTTTGTGTTATCATTTATTGGTTTCTCTGTTTGTCCACCAAATGTAGACACTAACATTCAATTAATTTCATATGTCAAGTACTACATGGCGTTTGGAATTTCAACAATGGACAATTACGGATACATTTGTTGCATTAAAATTCAACAGCGTGCACAATGGCACACACATGCGCATGAGAAATTGCCTAACCTTGATCAGAATATAAAATGACAGATGCGCTGTTATATTTGAATACAGATAACATAATTGAACAGGTGACAATTGAACTAAAGAAATATCCATGTCTGATTAAAAATACACATTGGTAACACGTTTGGTAGGCCTATTAACCTTTGACGACTGGTTATCACAATTAATTGACTTATTGTTTGGTAATAGCACGTACAATTTCAAGATTTATGTAGGTTAAACTTACCTTTTATTGTGAAAATTTTACGTCACATTAGATCCATTTTGACAAGGTGTTATTTCAGCCAAGAGTATTCCGATTTCCACTTCTGGGCATCAGTGAAAATCCATGGGAAGGCAGCATTCTGCCCCGTGGCTTCCACTTATTAAAGTATGATACACCTGTTCTCCCATTACGCACAGTGGTATCTTGTGCACCAAGGTGGTGACGGTCATCACCACATATCTAACAGTTATGTGTAATATGTCAAATAGGCAATAGGCAACAGTATGTATTCTATTTTTCTTTAAAATACCTCAGATAGCAATTACAATTGTGTAAATAATTTGTAGATCGTTTTGAGTAACTGATGTATCCAAAAGTAGCCTACTGGCGCTGAATCAACGACCAGAGCAAATGCGAAATCTGTTCTCGCAGGACGACTGAAGCGCAAAGGAGAGCGCAGCCTGTCAGCGCGCTGATGAGCGTTGCAGTCACTGCTGCGTTCGGTGGAATTAGATGATGGGTGAGTGCGCGTTTGCTGCAGGTTTCATCTCTGCATGCAGATGGAGCTGCCGATCCGCTATGCTCTCGCCCCTCCTCCCTCCTCACCAAACTCCCCCAATGTGCGTCAGTGTCCATCCGCCTGCGTGAAGGAAACTGCCATTAATAAGAGTTCCTCGCTCTGATATTTTCTAGGGAGGATATGTGCTCGTACTAATGACCTTAATGGAAACGGTTGGCCCAGTCACCAGACGGAGCATTTTCTCTGTTTACACGAGAGCTATAGCGCGACAGACTCTGCGCAACCAGAGTTTATAGTGAACACTGGAGGACAAGCATCTTCTGAACGATCTCTGTCAAAAGCGTCTGAGAAAGTTCCCCTTGCTCAAGCACCTTCTTCCGCATGGGGCATGTATTGCACACTAGGTTAACTTGGTTCCAAAAAAAGGAATTCAGCCGGGGTCTCAATTGAGAGTGAGAATTGAGAGTAAGAATAGTAGAATACAACCAGATGCAATTCGAAATATTGTTGTGTATCAGCAGTTTTTGTATTGTATAGTCGTGGCCAAAAGTTTTGAGAATGACACAAATATTAATTTTCACAAAGTCTGCTGCCTCAGTTTCTGGCCAATGTTGACTCCAACGCTTCCCACAGTTGTGTTAAGTAAGCTGGAAGTCCTTAGGGTGGTGGACCATTCTTGATACACACGGGAAACTGTTGAGCATGAAAACCCCAGTAGCGTTGCAGGTCTTGAAACACTCAAACCGGTGCGCTCTTTTGTCTTGCCCATTCACCCTCTGAATGGAACACATACACAATCCATGTCTCAATGTTTAATAATCCTTCTTTAACCTGTCTCCTCCTCTTCATCTACTTTGATTGAAGTGGATTTAACAAGTGACATAAATAAGGGATCATGGCTTTCACCTGGATTCACTTGGTCAGTCTATGTCATGGAAAGAGCAGGTGTTCATAATGTTTTGTACACTCAGTGCACATGGAAGTAGTTTAGTACAAAATATAAATAATTTCCTGATCTTTCTTATAATACTCAGATTTTGGACAGACACGTTAAAACAATTTCATTTATTTTTTGACTGCCTGTCTGTTTTCCCAGGTATGAATCGGTTGTTCAGTGTGTTAATAGCAGCAAGGCCAAATATGATCTGTTAACATTCTTGGTGATTACACAATACCAACATTGTATAATTAAGCAATAAGGCCCAAGGGGGTGTGGTATATGGCCAATATACCACGGCTAAGGGCTGTTCGTACGCATGATGCAAAGTGGAGTGCCTGGACACAGCCCTTAGCCATGGTTTATTGGCCACATACCACAAACCCCAGAGGTGCCATATTGCTATTATAAACAGGTTACCAATGTAATTAGAGCAGTAAAATAAATGTTTTGTCATACCCGTGGTATATGGTCTGATATACCACGGCTGTCAGCCAATAAGCATTCAGGGTTCGAACCACCCAGTTTATAATGGTCAACAAAACTGGACAGATTTTGTGTTATTCTAACTTTTTGGGTGGGATGGTTCACATTTTATTTGGATAGGGCGGATAGTCCATCTGTAGATGTTCTACAAATAGTTTGTTGATAATATGACCATCTGTTGATAAGCAACTGCTTACTAAGGTTAGGGTTAGGTTTAGAATTAGGGTTTAGGTTAGGGCTAGGGTTAGAGCATCTACAGATGGACTGTCCAAATAAAGTGTTGCCGGGGAATGTTCTTACACCTTTCCCACAACGTAATTAAATGTTCAGGAAACATTAACAGAACCAGTTTTGGTTTGCTGGGTATGCTCTTATCTTTATTATTTTAGCTGATTTCTAAAACCTCCAAAAATGACTTTAATAAACATGTCAAACCTGTCACTGCCTGACCAACAGACTACCACCATTATATATCACAGATATTCCACGAAACGTGGGTATTTAGAAAATATCAAGGCTTTGAGATCAGTAATTTTGCACCCTGAAGCTTCCAATCCTTCGTTGGTGGCCTTGCCAACTTTACAAATGAAAGTATTTTAATGCGCCATTTCAGTTCCAGATATTGCGCAGGCTATGACATGAATTACTTGTTTTTGTCATCTTCTTTCCCCCATGATCTATCGCATAACCACTGACAGATGTTTGTGTGGATGCTTGAGTGGATGTGTGGGGGCTAGAACCAGGATTGATGGCTGTTTGTTCCAGAAGAGTCCCCAGGGTCAGAGTCTGAGCGGGGGACTCCTTTACCTCCGACGGACACAGAGTGGTAAAGGACACTCCTTTACCACTCTGTAGTGGACACTTCACATCTTCCCATCTCAGGTCATCTGCAGCCATGTTGTTTTGTTGTGCTTTTTCATTCCCCACGTCCATGACATTGATTCTCTCCGCTCCGTCTGCCCTCGCAGCACGTCGCAGAGAGTGTGGCGGGTCAAGAGGATATAGAGATAGCGAAGTGACATGTTGTAATTCTTCTCGGACACCTCTGAACCCGGACACACAAGGATTCCGATATCATCATGACCATGATATCCATTGACTCTCCAAACAGTACAGACCCTTAGAGTAGTTTGATAGATGTTTTCCAGGAATATGCAGACCAAATCTCAATGAATCAAAAAGTAGCAGTTGCGATGTCATACCTCCATTCTTGGTTTTAAAGCTAGTGGTAGCATAGAGGAGTACGCTGAACATTTCATTGATTTCCTTATTTATTCTATAGCTTCCTGTTGCACAGGTCGACGTTTAAAGCTGTCATATCTGTTTGTAATGAGGAGGGATTTTCTCTCCCTGCTGCCTGAGAAAAACATGGAGTAAACTACCAGGACCCCCCCCCCACAGGCCCTCCATGAGAACAAACAAACCCAGGGATGACATAGCCTGCCTGGGAGAAATGTTGTTATCAGTGTGAGAGTCAGCCTCACTCAGGGAACCCAGTACCACAAAGCTTAGTGATAAGCCCAATTCTGGAGTTTTGTTGTGACTAGAATATGAAAGAATGTTTATCTTTTTCGGACTATGTTGGGATATGATATTCAGAGCGGATCTTTGGTAAATTATAAAAAAAAGGCTGCCATTCAAAAACAAATCTGTCTGAGGATGAAAAATTAGATGCTAACCCACTGGGAACCCACTGGTTGAATCAATGTCATTTGTCAGTGTATTGGGATGTGGAATCAACATGGACAATTCATATGATTTGAAAAAAAGTATGCAACCAGTACTGCTTTCATTTCATTTCAACTAGCGTTGTGAAAAATGTAATTAGGGTAAGATTTCAACTTAAATATATTGATGTACAGTGAGGGGAAAAAAGTATTTGACAACAGTTGGTGCGATTAGGGTAAAATACTTTTTTCCCTCACTGTAACAACCTATTAATCAGGTTAAGTCAATCTAATTTCAACATAATCATCAGAACTATGTATATATTGAAATTGCATTGACAATTCCACAAAATAAAAAACATTTACCCTATATTGATTGGGTGGTAGATATTATGTTGAATTTTATATTTGATTAGACATTTTTTATTTGGTATGTTTGAATCAATGGTTATTTGGTATGTTTGAATCAATGGTTATTTGGTATTTTTGAATCAATGGTATGTTTGAATCAATATCATCTCACTGGGCACGCACTGATTTAATCAATGTGGTTTCCATGTCATTTCAATGCAATTACATTGAACCAATGTGGAATAAACGTTGAATTGACTTCTGTGCCCAGAGGGATTGTTTTTAACGTCATGATATCAACACAAATAAAGAGGCATATTGAAATAAAATATGAGGCCACAGTCCAATGATTTCTTCCTGAATAGTGACTCCTACCGGTATAGGACAGGTGATGCACTTCAGTGAGTACAAGTCCACCATCCAGATGCCTACTGCTATGTACGCTGCTTAGCTTTAGAAATAAGCTGTGTTTGTCTTAGCTGAGCCATCACGTCAACACATTTAGACATTGATCACTTTCATACTTCTTTGCGTAGACTACCTAAATCACATTGCGTAACTAACTTTTCTTACATAAACTGTATGTGAAAGTACATTCGGAGTGAGGTTGGACTTATGTAGGCTACATTGACATTTGATTTGCCCAAAGGACACCATCATTTCAATGGGTAGCTAGGTACACTATCATTCCTCCATGGTTGATTGGCTCTTAAAAAGTTTATAAGTAGTCACCATTAGCCCTATCAATAGGACGCCAAATGCATGATATTAATAATACACTTTTACCTTTGGATATTGTATTGTACATGAAGGATGGTTGTTTGATATCAAATGTAGTCTACAAGTTAGAAATATGTTGGATTCACATCTCAACCAAACATCTAAGTTGAAGAATAGGACTGAATCAAATCAAACTTTATTTATAACACATTGTTAGATTCTGGGTTAAACTTGGGACATTGTTATACTCAGAAGTATAGTATCTGAGGAGTGATAGAGATTGGTTTTAACATCAGAAGTTAATAGGGATAGGCGTCCCGTCAACGGGACAGTTGTAAATCATGCAGCGCCTTGTGTCACGATCGCAGATTTTAGAGAAACAACAAATGTCGGTACATATAAGTGTCTTATATCGGCTGAAATCTTAAACTCTTGTTAATATATCTCCACTGTCCAATTTACAGTAGCTATTACTGTGAAAAAAATGCCATGCTATTGTTTGAGGAGAGCTCCTAACAACAAAACACTTTTTTCACCGCGATAGGTTTGATAAATTCACCTCTGAAGGTGGAATGTGTACTTACATTCTGAAACCTTGCTCTGATTTATCATCCAAAGGGTCCCAGAGATACCATGAAGTGTTGTTTTGTTAGTTAAATCATTTTTCATGTCCTAAAAAGGTCCATATAGCATGCACAATCGATTTTGTATTTCCACTCATTCAATTTGCAAAGAAAGGAATCTGTGAAAATATAACCCTAAATGTTGTTTCAACCAGTCAAAGCACGTTCGAATTAATTCCTCAGAGATCCTAGAACGTAACCAGACTTCACTATATCATTAGGGGTGTAGTATATCCTATAGAACACCAAATTTGGTTAGAGAGGGACGCCTTCATGGCACACCGATGACGCGGGCGGTCTTCACTTGATCGACTGTAGGTTTTTCAAATAAGCACCAATCGTTGTCAAACAAAGCTAGCTAGACAGCCAATGAGCTGGGCTTTACGGGAGTATCCGGAAACCCCGTATCTGGGGGGTTTCCAGATACTCCCGTATGTAGCTGCTAAGCTTGTGCGACAGCAAGGCTATTCATTTTGGACAAAAATTAGAAGAATATGGAGAGTTATGAAGTTTACGAAAACTGTTTGTTTTGCAAATGTTGAACTTATAATATGGCTACTAATACTGGAAAAGCTAAATAAAAAATCCAAGTATACAGATGACGATATTCTTGCAGAAAAATGTAAAGTGAATGTAAATGTCTCCTTCACGATTTGCCCAAATGTACCAGGGTGACTTTACACTAAATGTTGTGTAGTTTGCTTATACTTCAAGTTATCCATCAAACTTTATTACCTTATCACTTCGTCTTCCTGTCGAACCATAAAAGATGTAAGGATTGGAGAGAAGGAGGAGTGCCTAAATTGGAGTAATATATATATACACACACACACACACACACACACACACACACACACACACACACACACACACACACACACAGTGGTGGAAACATGTTTTGTCTAATGCACCTGTATTGATCCTCTGGGAAGAATTAAACTTGGTTAAGCTTTCATAGTGTCGGTTGAGTTATTTACTCTGAGAATTAGAACCTAACAACATGTAAAGTTTGATTTGGTGCTATTCTTTAACTTTTTGGTTGCGATGGAGACGTGAATCCAACATATCAAATCATTCATTTGTAGACAAACTGGTTATTGAATTGAGAACGCAACCAAATAAATCAACATTCAAAGGAGCTTCTGCTTGGATAGTATATACTGTATTCTGTATGGAATTAATAACATATATAAAACAGGGGACTGTGGATCTGTCTCTGTCCATTAGTACGTTAGTATGTTCGTACGTTCATTCATTCGTCCGTTCGTCACACGCTATATCTCAAACAGCACTGGCCCGATTTTGACTAAACTGTGGTGAATGATGCATCTTGTCATAGAAATCCTGCATTTACACTGATTGGCCCATGGCGGGAGCTATAATAATTAACTGAAATGTTTTAGTCATACGCAATGTTTCAATTGGCCAAAGGGTGAGTGCTGCATCATTCATGGCGGACGACATGTGCCTTGTTTCAATGTTTAATAACTTTTTTTAAAAATCCAATGTATTTTCCATGTTGATTACACGTCACAATATGTTGACAATTTACGTTGAAACAACGTTGATTCAATCAGTGTGTGCCCAATGGGATGTGTGTGTCTGTGTGTGTGTGTGTGTGAGAGAGAGATTGAGAGAGTTATTGATAAAGACGTGCTGACAGCTATTAGACATAAATTGTGTAATTTAACTTTATTGATTCGTTTCCCACCTACACTCCCATGGCGGCCATTACTTTTCTTTACTGCAATCTCTCACAGACAGTTAGCAGCTGCTTCCTATTACTGAACAGGGTTGGATCGCATCTAGCAGAAATAACAAGCCTGTAGTAGGATTACCTTCTAAATGTTTTAAATGCAGTGACCCCTAATGACCCAATTTCAGATACCCATAATTCCTATGGATTTGCACATCATAGAATTGCACATATACGACCTTGGAGTCACAGTCAAGAATTTTATCTCCCTTTCATGTTGTTCAAACCCAGAATGATGACGCATTAAGCAAACATGCACCCATTGGCCCTCGATATTGATCAAGCGTGGCTATGTGTCATTGACCGTCAACCCTTTACCTCGAGCTCCAAGGGCTGGGGGCCCACGTATACACACAGACCGCTATGGAGTCCAGTTGTGTGGGTTCACTTTATTTCTTCCTCATTGTCCTTCAAATATGGACAGGCAGAAAGCTTCCAAATCTTTTTGAATATCTTCCCTTTGCAATAAGAAGATGACAATTTACACTCGTTTGAAATTTGTCAGTGAACCCTTGAAAAGGAGCACTTTTTTAGCCAGTGGAATGTCATCTCTTAAAACCTTTCTGTAAACGGCTACACATATTATTGCCTCTTAAACATAGTCCACTTGCCAGACACATCCAGCCCAAGTCGCTACCCACTGGGCACAGATGTCAATTCATCGTCTATTCCACATTGGGTCAACATCATTTCATTGAAATGATGTGGAAACAACGTTGATTCAACCAGTGGGTAGTTAGCAAGTCTTACACTTTAGACTCAAAGCAGCTCCAGACTACGCTTCACAGAGAACCACTAATTGTAACAAAGAATTGGTCAGAATTAGGGTTGCAAAGCTACTGATAATTTACAAAAGTTACCAGAATCTTCAGTAATTTTGGTAATTAACAGATAATCTATGGCAATTTTTTGTAACTTTGGTAATTTATACTTGAATAACTTTTTAAAAAAAGGCATTCGTATATAGTATTTCATCTGTGTCCATACTGTCCATGAGTTTCTAATAGATACACTGTAGACTACTGGTATATGGTTCAAGAGAAAATAACCTAATTAATTTTTAAAAAGTCTCTAATCAACAACGCCATTATTTTCAATTAACTCTGCAACTCTTCCAACTATTGACTTTTTCCACAACTGCCACCAGTTTAATGCTAAAATATTGACAACCAATACATATTGACATAGATAAATAAATAAAAATGTAGGATATTTCATGATGAAACCCTCATATTAAACATCAATGGTATTCACAAAATTTAAGATTTATATTTAGGATCATGTTTTACAGCTTTGAAATTGTATTTTTTATTTTAAAATCAACTTATTCAATGATTTCCTATATTTTACATGTGATAAGGCCACACAGAGGGCCAGAGATAATTACAGACATCTGTGATAATCTGAAGTACCAAAAAGGGTCACTAGATGTCTTGTGATAGACTACATACAATCCTTGAAAGTTACCAAAATTCTGGTAGTTTACTGGTATACATGAAAAGTTTCCAGTAATACACCCTCCCTTTGCAACCCTAGTCAGAGCCTCTCTCATAATGTGACTTCACCACACATTCCACCACAAGTAAACTGTTTATATACCAGGTAGGCTACAGTCATACACGCATGCTACTAAGTAGTTTAACTTGAGCCTCACAGATTCATCATTTTTGTAATGAATATAAGAAGACAAAACACATAATTGTGATTTGTATGTTTGCAAATTTCCATCAGTTACTTTTCTCTCGTGTGATTTCATATTTAAAACAGAAAGGTGATGATACTGTAGTGAGTAAGTGAGATTCAATCAGCAATATGTAATACGTATCCATAAACAGTATTTGTAAATTGTGAAACTAAGTTAACACGACAATAGGTTGGGCGTTAAATGCAACATGAAAGCAACTACAGCAAAAATAGTTGATGATGATGGCAGTGATGATTATGATTTTAATAATGATGATAAAGATGATTATGCCATCAATCTTTGTCTTGTATTTTCTTTGTCCATTGTCTTGATAAAGAATCAGTTGCTCGATCATAAAGTTTCCATAAAGTAATTCATGTTTCATTCATCTGCCTTTATCAGAAAAAGCCTCACTCTATTCTATTCTATAACCTCACTTTATTCTATTCTCTATTCCATAGTTACAGTATAAACATTCTTACTCAATGAACATTCAATATAGGACTAATCTTGGGATGAACCAAACACCTTTTCTACTTGTCTTTTGTATCTCATCCCCCCCCCCCCCCCCCCCCATCTCAATGACACAATCCTGCTAGAGAGACGGACACATAGCCAACTTGCCGTCATTAAGTCAACTTCTTTTGTGGGTCTTCTGGGAGCTCTTTTTCTTGGCCAGCGGCACATACTGTAGCTACCATCTTGTTTACATGCCACCTGTTGTTGTCTCTCGGTTGTCACAGAATTTATTCCTCATTTAATTAGTTATGGAAAATCGAATTACAGTGGTGTGATAGAGCAGTGGGGCCTCACCGCAGCCTTATTAGAAATGAAATTAGAGAACAAGTCAGAGCGGTGCGGAAATAGAAAACCTATTATCCAGTAGAAAAACAGCTGTACAGAAATGTTTGTAGAAACACTTGTATAGAAAAACACACTAATCTTTATCAACCTACTTTATATACAAAGGACATGTCCAAAGACACAGAATAAAATGTCATAATTTAAAGGGAAAGTTGGCATACATAAAAAAAGTTTCCAATGTTTTTCAGGAATCTCTATACCACTGCACTGTTGCCCATCCCGCTTGTATCGTTGAGGTCATAGCGCTCCGTGTCAGGGTTGCATTGCACACTGGGAAACCTCTTGGTGGGGCAGAGGAGGGTGAGGAAGTGGCGTCCGAAGGTTTCTGAGAGGCAGGCGTACAGGATGGGGTTGGCACAGCTCCAGGAATAGGACAACAGCACCACAAACTCAAAGCACCTGGCGAAGGTCAGCACCAGGTCCGTATGGTACAGCGAGCAGAAGTTGAAGGCGTAGAATGGCAGCCAGCACACGGCGAATGCCAGCACCACCGCCACCACCATCTTGGTGACCTGGGTTTCCAGGCGAGGGCTTTCCTGGCCTGGGGAGCTGGCCTGGTGGCGGTGGGTCCTCAGTGTGACCACCAAGGCAGTGTAGGAGACAATCATAACCAGGAAGGGCAGAGCAAATCCCAGGACAAATGTGTAGGTGATGAAGGCCAGCCACCAGGAGTCGGAAGCCACCTGGGGGTCCAAGTTACACAGGCCGTCCCTAGCCGAGAAATGGATGGTCATGGGGAGGACAGGCAACAGAGAGAACAGCCACAGGAAGCCGCTGACTATCTTGGCCCGCTTGGGCGTGCGCCAGCGGGCGAATCGCAGCGGGTCAACCAGCGCCATGTAACGGTCAATGCTCATCACGGTCAGGCAGAAGACGCTGGTGAACTGGTTGATGCCGTCCAGGACCATGACTAGCTTGCAGGCCAGGTCCCCGAATGCCCAGTGGTTCTGGAAATTCTGGATGGCAATGAAGGGGAGGCCCACCATAAAGAGGCCGTCGGCCAGGGCCAGGTTGAAGATGTACACCGTGGTGGCAGAAGCCATCTTGTCCAGCTTTAAGATAGCAACGATGACCAGGGTGTTCCCGCCCAGCCCTATGATGCACACAGCCAGGTAGAGAACAGCCATTGTCACACTGAACACATCCAGATCCTCCTGGAGATACATGTCCTCGTCCACGTAACTGGTGGTGGGGTCAGCTATCGACCCCGCATTGTAAAACGTCTCTGAGGTGAATGAGGAGTCCATCTTCGCTCAATACTTCCGTTTTTCAATGTTTGGTTTTGATAAATTGTGGCTCATTTAAAAAAATATGAAAAACTTGATAAAAAGCAGCAAAAAAGTCACAATAACAGTTAGAGTACAAAAACATTTGTGTCTTTTCCTCTGCAAACAGCTTGACAGTGCCTGTCCACCATTAGCATTCTCATAACAAAAATAACCCCAAAAACCTGTCTGTTACTTAGCCCAAGAAAACATCCATCCTCAAAGACAGGCCATTTCTGTGGTTTGGACAGCATGTGCTGTCCAAACCAACTGTTTCTTTTTTCTTTAAAATCTTTCAAGCTGAGTCCTTTGGTGTCCTGGAGGAAGCATTCTCTGTGGTAAGAAACTCACACCCATGTCAAATGGAGCACTTCAGTGAAGCTGGACGCTGTGTGTGAGAGGGCTTTTATATCTCCCCTGCAGCATTGAAGTGTGTGTCCACGGCTGCGAGCCCCATCAGTCTCCCTCTGGCTCTCTTATAAGCCTAATAAGCTCCCTTGGCTCTCCCGGCCCCGCTGTTATGCCGTTTCCAAGGTGTAGCCAGCCCCATCTGTTACAATACTTTTGTTTTGATAACTAAACTAAACATTCTCCACAAAGTGCAATCCAGCTTCTTTTTTTTTTCTTCCTCTCTCCTCTTCACCCTCACCCCATCCTTCTGTCTCCCCCAACCCACCCCTCTGCTCTCCTATACTCCCCTCACAGTTCGGGGGGGGGGGTCACTCGGAGCTGAACTAGCCCCCACTGCCACACACCCCACCACTTCCCGCTAGGGCCACCCACCTTCTAAACTGGCTAGAACGGATGAGCTGTGGACAGGAATGAAGCCCCCGTTGGTTATTGAGGCTTGTTTTTTTTCGCAGTAGTTTTTTGTCTTTTGTCTTTTGCTTCTCTCTCTGATTGGCTTTATTCTGTGGCAGTTCATTCATCATGGGGAGAGAGAGAGTGAGAGAGAGTGTGAGAGAGAGAGAGAGAGAGAGAGAGAGAGAGAGAGAGAGAGAGAGAGAGAGAGATGGCCAGTAGGCAGGCAGATAAAATGCAGGGTGAGTGATTGTCTCTAGCTAGAATACTCCAACAGTCCACAGACCCAGGAGCCACCTGGCACAAAACAAACACATCAACACATCCAGCAAATCAAATTATTTTTGGTCACATGCGTCAAATACAACAGGTGTAGACTTTACCGTGAAATGCTTACTTGTGAGCCCTTCCCAACAAAAAATAAGAGGAATAAAATGCACAAGAATGAAGGTATTTATATGGTACCAGTACCATATCAATGTGCAGGTGTACGAAGGATTAGAGGTAGATATGTACAGTGCTTTCGGAAAGCATTCAGACCTCTTCCCCTTTTCCACATTTCTTTACGTTACAGCCTTATTCTAAATGGATTAAATAAATAAAAAATCCTCATCAATCTACACACAATATCCCACAATGACAAAGCGAAAACAGTTTTTTTGAAATTTTTGCAAATGTATTCAGATTAAAAAACAGAAATACCTTATCTACATATGAGACTCTAAATTGAGCTCAGGTGTATCCTGTTTCCATTGATCATCCTTGAGATGTTTCTACAACTTGATTGGAGTCCCCCTGTGGTAAATTCAATTGATTGGGCATCATTTGGAAAGGCACACACCTGTCTATATAAGGTCCCACAGTTGACAGTGCATGTCAGAGCAAAAATCAAGCGATGAGGTCGAAGGAATTGTCCATAGAGCTCTGAGACAGGATTGTGTCAAGGCACAGATCTGGGGAAGGGTATCAAAAAATGTCTGCAGCATTGAAGGTCCCCAAGAACACAGTGGCTTCCATCATTGTTAAATGGCAGGTGTTTGGAACCACCAAGACTCCTAGAGCTGGCCACACGGCCAAACTGAGCAATCTGGGGAGAAAGGCCTTGGTCAGGGAGGTGACCAAGAACTCGATGGTCACTCTGACAGAGCTCCAGAGTTCATTTGTGGCGATGGGAGAACCTTCCAGAAGGACAACCATCTCTGCAGCACACCACCAATCAGGCCTTTATGGTAGAGTGGTCAGACGGAAGCCACTCCTCAGCAAAAGGCACATGACAGCCTGCTTGGAGTTGCCAAAAGGCCCGTAAAGGACTCTCAGACTATGAGAAACAAGATTTTCTGGTCTGATGAAACCAAGCATCACATCTGGAGGAAACCTGGCACCATCCCTACGGTGAAGCATGGTGGTAGCAGCATCATGCTGTGAGTATGTTTTTCAGAGGCAGGGACCTGAAGACTAGTCAGGATCGACGGAAAGTTGAATTGAGCAAAATACAGAGAGATCCTTGATGAAAACTTGCTCCAGAGTGCTCAGGACCTCAGACTGGGGCGAAGGTTCACCTTCCAACAGGACAACGACCCTAAGCACACAGCCAAGACAACGCTGGAGTGGCTTCGTGACAAGTCTCTGAATGTTCTTGAGTGGCCCAGCCAGAGCAGGAACATGAACCCGATCAAACATCTCTGGAGAGACCTGAAAATAGCTGTGCAGCGATGCTCCCCATCCAACCTGACAGAGCTTGAGAGGATCTGCAGAGAAGAATGGGAGAAACTCCCCAAATACAGGTGTGCCATGCTTGTAGCGTCATACTCAAGAAGACTCAAGTCTGTAATCAATGACAAAGGTGCTTAAAGTACTGAGTAAAGGGTCTGAATACTTATGTAAATGTCAGGTGGCTTCGGGACAAGTCCAGGATCCAGTTGCAGAGGGAGGTGATCAGTCCCAGGGTCCCGAGTTTGGTAATGAGCTTGGAGGGGACTAAGGTGTTGAATGCTGAGCTGTAGTCTATGAACAACATTCTCACATAGTTATTTCCCCTCTTGTCCAGATGGGAAACAGCAGTCTAAAGCACAATTAAGATTGCGTCATCTGTGGATCTGTTGGGGCGGTGTGCGAATTAGAGTGTGTCCAGGGTGTCTGGGATGATGGTGTTGATGCGTGTCATGACCAACCTTTCAAAGCACTTCATTATTCAACCTTTATTTTGACAGGGAAGACATATTGAGACCAAGGTTTCTTTTCCAAATGTGCCGGGATTACAGATGTGAGGGCTACGGGGCTATAGTCATTTAGGCAGGTTACCTTGGAGTTCAACACTTGAACAACATCATCAACACTTCAAACATGTCCAGGTGCTAAAGTGGTACAGGCGAGTGGAACGTTCAGTACCATCATAATTACAGTACAGTGCCTGTAGAAAGTATTCACACCCCTTGACTTTTTCCATATTTTGTTGTGTAACAGCCTGAATTTAAAATTGATTCAATTTAGATTTCTTTGGTCATTGGCCTTCACACAATACCCCATAATGTCAAAGTGGAATTATGGTTTTTGAAATGTTTACAAATGAATAAAAAATGAAAAGCTGAAAGGTCTTGAGTCAATTAGTGTTCAACCCCTTTATTATGGCAACCCTAAATAGGTTCATGAGTAAACATGTGCTTAATAAGTTGCATTAATATTTCAAACACAGATTCAACCACAAAGACCTGGGAGATTTTCCAAAGCCTCGCAAAGAAAGCCTAGTGGTTAGAGCATTGGACTAGTAACCGAAAGGTTGCAAGATTGAATCCCCGAGCTGACAAGGTAAAAATCTGTCATTCTGCCCCTGAACAAGGCAGTTAACCCAGTGTTCCTAGGCCGTCATTGAAAATAAGAATTTGTTCTTAACTGACTTGCCTGGTTAAATAAAATATGGCTATGTGTCACGCCCTGGCCATAGAGAGGGTTTTATTCTCTATTTTGGTTAGGCCAGGGTGTGACTAGGGTGGGCATTCTATGTCCTTTTTTCAATGTTTTGTATTTCTTTGTTTGGCCTGGTATGGCTCTCAATCAGGGACAGCTGTACATCGTTGTCGCTGATTGGCAGCCATACTTAGGTAGCCTGTTTTCCTTTGGGTTTTTTGGGTGGTTAATTTCAGTTTTGTATTGCTTACCTGACAGAACTGTTTGGCTGTCGGTTTCTGTTTATGTGTTCTCGGTAAAATAAATCCATGATGATCACTAACCACGCTGCGCCTTGGTCTACTCCTTCAGATGGCCGTAACACTATGTCTGTAATCTGCAAGGACTAAGGAGTTTATGATACAAATAAACTAGAATAGAGCTAAACAAATCCTAGAGGAAAACCTGGTTAAGTCTGCTTTCCAACAGACAATGGGAGACAAATTCACATTTCAGCAGGACAATAACCTAAAACACAAGGCCAAATATACACTGGAGTTGCTTACCAAGACAACGCTGAATGTTCTTGAGTGGCCTAATTACAGTTTTGACTTAAAAATCTATGTTAAGGCTTGAAAATGGCTGTCTAGCAATGATCAACAACCAACTTGACTTAGCAAGAAACATTTAAAAAATAATAATGTGCAAATATTGTACAATCCAGAGACTTACCAGGGAATATTCACAGCTGTAATCACAGCCAAAGGTGATTCTAACATGTATTGACTCAGGGGGTTGAATACTTAAATAATCAAGATATATCAGGTTATTGTTTATGATTTCTATTTTACAAATGTTAGAATTTCTCTTCCACCTTGACATTAAAGTATTTCATGTAGATCATCGACAAAAAAAAGTACAATTAAATCAATTTTAATCCCACTTTGTAACACAACAAAATGTGGATAAAGTCAAGAGGTATGAATAGTTTCTGAAGGTACTGTACCTGTCTGATCCACTGTCTCCTGTATCTGAGAAGATCTCAAATTCTAAATGTTCCCTAAATTCTCTGTCACGTCCTGACCATAGAAAGATGTTATTTTCTATGGTAGAGTAGGTCAGGGCATGACAGTTTTTTTCTCTCTCTATATTTTCTATTTCTATGTTCAGGTTCTAGTTTTGTATTTCTATGTTGGGGTTTTGCTTGGGATGATCTCCAATTAGATGCAGCTGGTCCTAATTGTCTCTAATTGGAGATCATACTTAAGTAGTTTTTTTTCCCACCTGGGTTTATGGGAGATTATCTTTGAGTCAGTGTATGTTTCACCGCTGCGTCACGGGTTGTTGTTGTTGTTGTTGTTGTTGTTGTTGTTGTTGTTGTTGTTGTTGTATGTATTGCATAGTTTCACAGTGTAAATAAATTGTGGAACGACACACACGCTGCACTTTGGTCTGCTTCTCCTTACGACAGCCGTGACATTCTCCCTTTCCATTACCCACACCCATCAACTCCTGGTGCCTGGCCTTTTACAGGCCCCTTTAAAGAGAGAAATGCCTTTGTCCTTTAAAGTGAGAAATGTCTTTGTTGTCTCAGTACCTGCTTAGGTTGTTAGTACTTCATAGAGTGGTGCTGGTTTTCCTCTCATAAAACTACTCTAGAGGCATTTGGTTTCATGGAGCTAAATGTTATGAGTTTCTCAGAGGCCTTGGATTTCACATATCATTTTTCTTGCTGTCTTTAGAAAAGTAAGTGCAAAGCTGTTGGTTTGTGATCAACTAAATCTCCTGAACATTTACAGTAGGAAATGTATGTACCGTTTGTAAATAAATAACCAAAAAGTACTGTATGTCAGAGTGTTGAGCTGTGAAGTTGTATAAGGGATGTATGATCACTTTAGGGGTCAGTCAGGCGAAAACTAAAGAACTATGAGTATGAGTATTGATTATTTACTGACCAAAGATTTAATGAGGTCATTTCCACTGTGTTTGTGTGGAAAAAACATTCCAGTGTGCCACTACGTTTACTCTACTCCCATCTTTATCAAAACACAGCATGGACCACTCAAGCAGGGCTGTGAAGCACTTTCGACAACACACACACACACACACACACACACACACACAATACTTAATGCTTTTAGCTGGATGACTAGAGCTGAGCTTACCTCCATCCTCTTTGCTGTGTATTGTCAGAAGATTTCCACAGAATGGAATCTAGGGCGTTGCGATGCGACCCACACAGCCTGACCAGTCAGGGTTAAATGGAACCAACTGAATACAAACCAAATAAAGTTGGTTAAAAGTCCAATGCAGCCATTTTTATCTCAATATCAAATCATTTCTGCATAACAATTAACTACCTTTCAGTGATAGTTTTCAATTAAAATGGTCAAAAATAAACAAAAATAGCTTCTTAGCAAAGAGCAATTTCTCAAACAATCATTTTGCTAGGACTGTCTGGGAGTGGTCTGAGTGGCGAGGGGAAAACAGAAAACTAGCTGTTATTGGCAGAGAGGTTCAGAAGTCTCTTTCTTATTGGTCTGGTGATGTCACCAGGCAGGTCAAAATTCCATCCCACCAAAACAGGTTGAAATTTCAGCAACTATTTTTAAACAGCTCTAAACGGGCATTATCATAATTTTTCTGATTTCACAGTATAATTCCAACCTCATAGTGGGGAAATGCATATAAAACACAGGCAAATCACGTTTTTGACTGCACTGGGCCTTTAACTGGACAATAGCACTATTGATTAAAAATAAGGAAAACTCACTGGCTGTCTTGAGGTTTCAAGGGCTTAAAAACCCTGAACCATGCATTATTCTCACTCCTTGTGCATTTGAGAGCTGGTCTGCACAAGAAGACCACTTCTCTTTTTAAAAAAGGCCATTTTAACATACTTTATAGACAAACCAGGAAGAATACATTACAATGCATTACATTCTTCCAGTGTATTTGTACTTGAGGCATAACATTTTTAGTGTTCGTCTAACGTCCAAGTTCCCCGTCTCGATTGTCAACGCATACGGAGAGCCGGCTGGTAGACTAGATTAGTGCTTGTCTAGCGAGGACTGGACACAACTGTGATTTTGATGGCATTCCAGGTTGTCTTTTTGCAGTCGAACTACAAATATCAGAAGATTGTTATAATAAGATAAGAAGATTGTTATAATAAGATAATTTATGTGTCACATAAGAGGGTGGTAGCTCTGACAGCTTTGGCTATGTCATGCATGGTAGGGATCATAATGTACCTACAGTTCAAATTAGACTAAGCTAAGCAGAGCCAGAACAACGGATCAGCAAGAGAACATTTAAAGCCTTAGAGTAGACCAATAGGCACAGACGTCAATTCAACTTATATTGCACGTTGTTCAAAGTTAGTTCATTGAAAATGAAAACCAGTGTGTGCCCAGTGGGGAGAGTACATTCATTGAGAGGAACATTCGGAATTTATCTGTTTAAAGCCCTACTGCCAACACAGGGACAGTTTACATATTGAAGCTGATATAGGAAAATAATCACAATGGTTACTTACAAATCCTCAAGCACAATAACAGACTATTCATAACAGATCATTGCAAATAACAGACCCTAGCAAATTGTCAGTGGGCTATTGAAATTCAAAAATAGCTTACAGCTTACATTCACAGAGGCACTACATGGGGTGTAACTACGTCACCTTACCTGAACTGTCCCATGCAGTGGTACTTCAACCTATTTTCTGCTACATTGCTAAACTGCTTTACCTGATCAGCTGGGCAGGACATGAGAGATTGTAAATAAAAATGACCTCCTGACAAAAGATATATAGTGGGATATCAGTCTCAACCTTTAAGTCTTTACTGAAGACTTATCTCTTCAGTAGGTCCTATGATTAAGTATAGTCTGGCCCAGGAGTGTGAAGGTGAACGGAAAGGCTGGAGCAACGAACCGCCCTTGCTGTCTCTGCCTTGCCGGTTCCCCTCTTTCCACTGGGATTCTCTGCCTCTAACCCTTTTACAGAGGCTGAGTCACTGGCCTACTGGTGTTCTTCCATGCCGTCCATGGGAGGGGTGCGTCACTTGAGTGGGTTGAGTCACTGACGTGGTCTTCCTGTCTGGGTTGGCGCCCCCCCCCCCCCCTTGGGTTGTGCCATGGCGGAGATCGTTGTGGGCTATACTCGGCCTTGTCTTAGGACGGTAAGTTGGTGGTTGGAGACATCCCTCTAGTGGTGTGGGGGCTGTGCTTTGGCAAAGTGGGTGGGGTTATATCCTGCCTGTTTGGCCCTGTCCGGGGGTATCATCGGATGGGGCCACAGTGTCTTCTGATCCCTCCTGTCTCAGCCTCCAGTATTTATGCTGCAGTAGTTTATGTGTCGGGGGGCTAGGGTCAGTCTGTTACATCTGGAGTATTTCTCTTGTCTTATCCGGTGTCCTGTGTGTATTTAAATATGCTCTCTCTAATTCTCTCTTTCTCTCTTTCTGTCTTTCTCTCGGAGGACCTGAGCCCTAGGACCATGCCTCAGGACTACCTGGTATGATGACTCCTTGCTGTCCCCAGTCCACCTGGCCGTGCTGCTGCTCCAGTTTCAACTGTTCTGCCTGCGGCTATGGAACCCTGACCTGTTCACCGGACGTGCTTGTTGCACCCTCGACAACTACTATGATTATTATTATTTGACCATGCTGGTCATTTATGAACATTTTAACATTTTAACATTTTGACCATGTTCTGTTTTAATATCCACCCTGCACAGCCAGAAGAGGACTGGCCACCCCTCATAGCCTGGTTCCTCTCTAGGTTTCTTCCTAGGTTTTTGGCCTTTCTAGGGAGTTTTTCCTAGGGAGTTTTTCCTAGCCACCGTGCTTCTTTCACATGCTTTGCTTGCTGTTTGGGGTTTTAGGCTGGGTTTCTGTACAGCACTTTGAGAATATCAGCTGATGTACGAAGGGCTATATAAAAAAAATAAAAAAATAAAAATAAATAAATAAATAAATAAATAAATTTGATTTGATTTGATATGCAAAATCAATAAAAATAATATAAATAATACTATGCAGGAAATGATCAGTTTGAAAAAACCAAACATGACATTCATAAAACACAATTTGTAATATTGATGTTAAAGGTTAGTAGCATAGGCTGGCTATGACTTTGTGAAGGAAGGCTTATTGTCCTATCAAATTACAATACACGCCTCCAAATGCTGAAATAGCCAATGGCATCTTGCGAGGGGCAGTGCTCAACCTGTCACAGATACGTGTACAGGGAAGTAGGAAGTAAATACATTCGACTTGCGGTGCCAGAAGTGACAGTAAGTATTTTAAGTGATTTAATGAATTAAAACAAGATGAGAATATATTAATCTGTCACCGGATAACGCATGTGTCTTGGTAATGCCGTAAAACGTGTTTCGTTGCAACATAACCAGCGCAGCGAACAAAAGCAAAGTTGTATGACAGTGTCGTCTGATACTGCTAGGCCAACTCTTTGGATGATACTAGCAACGCACATTGATTTAAGATAGAGAGCCGAAAGAGACAGCTCTTTTTGACACAAATAAAGATGGAACAATGCAATAGCAAATGTTTCTCTTCTTGCTTGCCAAGCAAGTTTATTTAGCTAGCTAGACAGCTAAGCAGGACGCTTGTGGGGTTGGGCAGTAATTTGCAAACATGCCACCCTGTCACGTTTCTGAACCAACAGGATTTAGCACACACGCCTTTGTTCTACAAAATGATCTGTTATTTGGAGCACTCATATTACAGGGATTTCCTGACAATGTACCTTACATTCGTCAAGTTAGTTAGCTACTGTGACTGTGTCGTTAAAACAACCTAAAGTATCCTGTGCGGCTCCACTCCACTGTGTGCATCTCTCTGTCCCCAGGATTGGCACCATGCTTCCAGGCTACAGTCCTGTGACCCAGGCCCTGCTGGGAACCCTGTTCACCTGGGGCCTGACTGCTGCTGGGGCTGCCCTGGTCTTCATCTTCTCCAGCCGACAGGTAAGGAACTGGTACAACGTTTCTCTGTGTGTTGCTGCTGTATGATGTTTTACTGTATTGTGACACTGGTATATGCACACAAATATAGTTTATGTCCCTGGTGTGAACTCCAATATGTCCCTTAGTTTCACTAAATCAATCGCAGTATATTTGAATGGCTTCAGCAGTTCTAGTTCCATAGAAATGGAAAGTTCAATATCTTTGAAGACATACCTTACTTTCTTTTTTGTCCTTGTGAAGGGCATTTCCATGGTAACGGAATTAGACTCCGATTTAAAAAAAATATATATATATTTAAAATGTATGTTAAACAAAAAAACATTGATTTTAAAGGTTAACAAACCATACAACTGTATGCACAATGGCTACTTTGAACAATTTACACAGTCAAACAATTATTAAACATTTACTGGAAAGACTGCAGATACAAAGTTTGGTAAGAGAATTACAGTACAATATCCCTCAGTTTTATTCTGTTACCAAACTTTATTTATGCACAGTTCTTCCTGTAAATGTGTATTAGTAACATTTTTTAGTTAAAATTCTTAAAAGTAGTCATTGTGCATAGTCATGGTTTGTTAAACTTTGAAATCACATGGTTTTTGTTTGGTTTACATTTTAAAGTGAAAAATCAGTCTCAGCGTAATTCCGTTACCATGGAATTGCTCTGAACTAAACGTCACATTGGATTGTTGATGCCCTTGGTTTGACTTCACTCCTCCTTTCTCTCTGCCCCCCTTTTCAGAAGCGAATATTGGATGGAAGTCTGGGCTTTGCTGCTGGGGTAAGAAAATATGCTTTTGAACACACACACACACACACCTGTCCTTCCTTTTTTTCAAAACCCAGGGTTCCTCTGCTATCTGTCAACACGTGAATACGAGCAGATGTCAGATGTGACAGCCTTTTGAGTTGTTGTGGTGAACTCAGTTCTCTGTTTTTCAAACATTTCTTGAAGATCCTCAAAGCCAAAGGAAGGGTGAGACTTTTCCAAAGGTATTGCCTACTGCTTTACAGTGAGGGAAAAAAGTGTTTGATCCCCTGCTGATTTTGTACGTTTGCCCACTGACAAAGAATTTGCATTTTAATGAGGGAAATAAGTATTTGACCCCCTCTAAATCAGAAAGATTTCTGGCTCCCAGGTGTCTTTTATACAGGTAACGAGCTGAGATTAGGAGCACACTCTTAAAGGGAGTGCTCCTAATCTCAGCTTGTTACCTGTATAAAAGACACCTGTCCACAGAAGCAATCAATCAATCAATCAGATTCCAAACTCTCCACCATGGCCAAGACCAAAGAGCTCTCCAAGGATGTCAGGGACAAGATTGTAGACCTACACAAGGCTGGAATGGGCTACAAGACCATCGCCAAGCAGCTTGGTGAGAAGGTGACAACAGTCGGTGCGATTATTCGCAAATGGAAGAAACACAAAAGAACTGTCAATCTCCCTCGGCCTGGGGCTCCATGCAAGATCTCACCTCGTGGAGTTGCAATGATCATGAGAACGGTGAGGAATCAGCCCAGAACTACACGGGAGGATCTTGTCAATGATCTCAATGCAGCTGGGACCATAGTCACCAAGAAAACTATTGGTAACACACTACGCCGTGAAGGACAGAAATCCTGCAGTGCCCGCAAGGTCCCACTGCTCAAGAAAGCACATATACCTACCCGTTTGAAGTTTGCCAATGAACAATGGACAACTGGGTGAAAGTGTTGTGGTCAGATGAGACCAAAATGGAGCTCTTTGGCATCAACTCAACTCGCCGTGTTTGGAGGAGGAGGAATGCTGCCTATGACCCCAAGAACACCATCCCCACTGTCAAACATGGAGGTGGAAACATTATGCGTTGGGGGTGTTTTTCTGCTAAGGGGACAGGACAACTTCACCGCATCAAAGGGACGATGGACGGGGCCATGTACCGTCAAATCTTGGGTGAGAACCTCCTTCCCTCAGCCAGGGCATTGAAAATGGGTCGTGGATGGGTATTCCAGCATGACAGTGACCCAAAACACACGGCCAAGGCAACAAAGGAGTGGCTCAAGAAGAAGCACATTAAGGTCCTGGAGTGGCCTAGCCAGTCTCCAGACCTTAATCCCATAGAAAATCTGTGGAGGGAGCTGAAGGTTTGAGTTGCCAAACGTCAACCTCAACCTTAATGACTTTGAGATGATCTCTAAAAAGGAGTGGGACAAAATCCCTCCTGAGATGTGTGCAAACCTGGTGGCCAACTACAAGAAACGTCTGACCTCTGTGATTACCAACAAGGGTTTTGCCACCAAGTACTAAGTCATGTTTTGCAGAGGGGTCAAATACTTATTTCCCTCATTAAAATGCAAAACATTTTATAACATTTTTGACATGCGTTTTTCTGGATTTTTTTGTTGTTGTTCTGTCTCTCACTGTTCAAATAAACCTACCATTAACATTATAGACTGATCATTTCTTTGTCAGTGGGCAAACGTACAAAATCAGCAGGGGATCAAATACTTTTTTCCCTCACTGTATAAGAAGTCGTCTATCTTTCTGTGATAGTTTGGCAGACGCATCGCCTCCCTTACAGTTAGGGATCTGATTCGCAATTTTTTTGTTGTTGTATTTGTCTCATCGCTGCAACTCCCCAACGGGCTCGCAAGGCGATGGTCGAGTCATGCGTCCTCCGAAACATGACCCGTCAAACCACGCTTCTTAATACCCGCCTGCTTAACACGGAAGCCAGCCTCACCAATGTGTTGGAGGAAACACTGTTCAACTGACTACTGAGGTCAGCCTGAAGGCGCCCGGCCCGCCACAAGGAGTCGCTAGAGCGCGATGAGCAAAGTAAAGCCCCCCCCCCCGCCAAACCCTCCCGTAACCCGGACGATACTGGGCCAATTGTGCGCCGCACTATGGGACTCCCGATCATTGCCGGTTGTTATATGCCTTAGACCACTGCGCCTCTCGGGAGGCCCTCTCTGATTCGGGATCTTAATTATGCATCTATTTTATACTCCCCAATATCTCGTAGAATGTAAGAAGAAGAATATTTATGTAAGGTATTGTTGCCACCACTACAAACGCTGAAAGAAGTCTACCTTTAGTAGGTGCCCATGGGGAAACTGGAAATTAAGTTAACATTTTGTAGTAAAGGTATCTCTATCCCCAAAGAATTTAATTTTCTAAGTAACATTAATATACTGATTTGATGAAAATGAAATCAAGAGAGGCAAGTGACCGCTATGGTTTCAGAGAGATTTAGTTATTTTTTAACTAGCCAGAAGTTCACAGCAGCAATCAATTTTTTCTTGGCCTAATCATAAAGTATGAGTTTATTAAATAATTCATACAAATGGGTAGAATTTATTTTTATGTTCTGGATTTTCAAATTCTGAGTGAAATTAATTTCGCAGTTGATGCTTTTACATTTTGATGCCTGCATAAAATATTTTCACTGTGAGGAGTTCAGACAGAAAACACTACAGTTTAAAAGTTTAACATTTTTTACATGACAATACATTAAGTCTTGACGTTAGGCTCTGCAGCTTCAGGGTAGCTCACTGCCATATCAAAGCTAAATCACTACCACAACAAACTTCAGGGAGTGAGCACATCATAGCGTTTTATTTAACCTTTATTTAACTAGGCAAGTCAGTTAAGAACAAATTCTTATTTACAATGATGGCCTAGGAACAATGTGTCAACTGCATTGTTCAGGGGTAGAACGACAGATGTTTTACTTTGTCAGCTCGGGGATTCGATCTAGCAACCTTTAGGTTACTGGCCCAATGCTCTAACCCCTAGGCTATCTGCCGCCCCAATATCAGCTGATTTCAAACACTCAGGTTTCTGGTCTGAACTGGCTTCGCTTTATTTCTGGGCCCAACTATGGTCGAGATCTGAGCTGTTTTTAAGGGAGGAAGTAAGGAGCAGTTGATTGATCATTATGAATTAAACTATTAGCCTACACACAGTGTAGAAAAATATCTGAAAATAAGCTGCAAACATTGAGTATGTTTGTGTACCTGCTACTTTTCCTTGTGCTGGTTAACTTTAGGACTTTTCTCTTTAGGACTATTTTTGTGTCTGGACTGGAAGGGAATTTAGTAATAACATTGCAAGGCAAAATGATAATACAATCCTCCAGTTCTGCCCTATGCAGAGGCAAGGCCGAGAGCTGCTTCTACCTGCCTCTCTCATTCGTCACTCCTCCTCATGGTGACCTTCTCGCAGGCAGTGGGGCTCTGTTCATTAAAGTCTGTTGTAGGCATTTGCTCCTCCACTGCCTCACTCGCTTTGTATTCTGATGCTCACAGGTAGCTCACGCAGTCCCTGAAATGCGCTGGGAATAGTTCTTTGCTGAGGGGTTCAGTACCATTCCTCTCTCTGCTTTCTCCATCTTTACTGCTGCTCTTCCCAGCTTTTACATTTGGCTGTAAAGTCTTGCATCTTGGACCGTGGCATAGACATTTATCTAGTCTTGGCAAACAAAGTCATATGCTTTGTTTTACTCTGGAGTGGGTCCCTATGGGAGGAGAGCTTGTTGAAGGAAGTGCGGTTCTATTGTTATTAGTCCCACTGGTCTCTTCAGTCATAACAAATAAACCGCAGACTAGACACAACCGAAAGGGCTGTATTCAGACAAGCATCTGTGGAAAGTTTACAGTAGAACACCACTGTGTTTAACTGTGTCTATGTCGCCTTTGGAGTGGTTGCATTTCCTCATTATTTTAGAGGTTCAGGTAGCAAGGCAAGGCAAAACATGCGTTTTTCTGGATTTTTTGTTGTTGTTATTCTGTCTCGCACTGTTCAAATAAACCTACCATTAAAATTATAGACTGATCATTTCTTTGTCAGTGGGCAAACGTACAAAATCAGCAGGGGATCAAATACTTTCCCCCCCACTGTTATGTGTCAACAAACACTGCATATGGAGAGGAAGAGATTAGTTCCAGGTAAGGAGTTGTCCAAGTTCCTTATTTATTCAGGTGTCATGCATGGCATTCCCTTCGCTTTGCTCAGGAGAAATGTGGCTTCTGAGGCATCTGCATTAGACCCAGGAGGGAGCTGTCTATAGAAACACAAGTTCCTGTCTAGAAGAAACTTCTAGAATAACAGAATGAGATGGGAAATAGATGTTTGCATTCTCTTAATTTGATCACTCTTTTGTTGCAGGAAATTCAAACTTGTAGTGGCTCCGAGGTTTAAAAAGGCTTCTAAAGTTTATAATTTCCACTATAACATTTCAGACTGGATTTTCCCTAATCGAAAATGGCGTCAACTCATACAAAAATGTCCATTAATTGTAATCCACATAATAACTCGCATGTCCTGTTGCTGCAGGATTATTTTCCTGCTGTGAGAAACTGGTCAAATTAAGAGAAGACATCTGTAAAGAACTGAGGTTGAAATTGAATCATTGATGACCTGACGTGATACAGTAGGCCATATTGTAACGGTCCACTGGGTGCAAAATGGAATTTTGAAATGAAGGAATTTCACAGGGACTTCACATGATTGGATTGGTGTTTGACGGACATTCTTACAATGCATTTGCATTTTACTTGAGTGGATGCATACATAGCCTAGTGTGGGAGAAAGAATGCAGTCAAGGAACATAAATAGTATTGAGGAATGTGGTTATTCCAGCATAAATATGCAGCATAAATATAGATCCTATAAATATATAGAAAAAAATTAATAGGGAATAAAAGAGCTATTTATATATATATATATATATATATATTTATTTTTGTGCTAAAGATGAATCATGTCTCGTTCCTTATTGGTTCCAACGTCCATGAGTTGTAGGTCTCTGTGCTTAGTTTGCATAACCTGCCACACTTGTCAAACATCAGAGTGATGGAATGTTGTGCTGGAAACTTACATTTGTCTAGAGTTGCTGTAGGCGAAAATAAACAGAACATAGAAAGCTAATCCATCTAGCTAGCTACGCTTCAATGTGTCTTGTGTTTATTTCTACATTCCATAATTCGTAATAACAAGTCATCGGTGTTGCGTTGGTATTTATCAACTTAATTCTGAGAACGTGAGCCTAGACGGACTTTTTGAAATTGGCTGCTTATTGTCCTTGGACCTTTCTGTCCAGTAGGCTCCGACAAAGACTGTTACTCATTGTGTTTGAAACTGCGATGTTCTCAGCTTTGTGTTACTTGTATAGATAAACAAACATTATGTTTTACAGGAAATTAGGGATAAACTATTCAAAGCTCAACTGGTGTCTATGGGAAGATCCTTCACTACAGTGACTGCACACGACCCTAGTTTGATTTGGGTCTACTGTGAATATGCCTTTGCCATTATAGTGTATTAACAAGCCAACAAAGGTAGAACATGGTCAATTATTTGCAGGGTTACACTTAGGTGAAAACTTGGTAATTACATCAGACATGGTAAAAACAAGTGTCAGGGTAACTAAAATGAGTTAATATGAATTAATACATACTGTGCTAACTGAACGCAAAACCAAACGAAACAAATATTTTCTAACATTGTTATACATATAATAATAGCTAGGATTATTAAACCTACATAACAAACAAATGTTTAGCATAATCATCAAAATATAGTGTGCTGTAAGTGCAGCACTTATTCATTCAGATGGAATAAGAAGCTTATGATTATGTGTACGCTCAATCATTTAATATAATTCTAATGGCCTTAACATGTAACACGTAGCCTACTGATGCAGGTGCAGTCTGTGTACAAAACATTGGAGTCTGGTCCAGTCATTCAATGCGATGGCCCTTTCCACGTTTGCGCCGTTATCGTTATGCACACTTGCTGCTCGTCATTCAGGCCCCAGGGGGCTAAAGCTTCTCTCAACCCCAGAGCAACGTTTTCTCCCGTGTGATCTCTGGGGAAGTAGCCTGTGATGTTTGCAAGCACCGACCTTTCAGTTGAAACTCCTCATCAATAAAGTGTACTGTCAAACTACTGTACTGTAGGCTCGCCTGTTCTACCAAAGGTCTGTTGTAGTCGCGTAATAATCAACACGCTCTGTTAAAACTTTTCCCTTCATTTTGTTATACAGTGTTGGGATGGTGACTTTGGAGAAATATGTGCGAGATGGAATCTTGTATATCCTGTCCCGCGTGTTTATCATCTTGTCGAAGCCGTCTTTGCAAATAGGAATCATGTCTTTGGCTGTGTGATAGCCTCTGGGATTGATATCACCTATGTGACTGCGAGATATTTTTTTGAAGACGCTATGGCATGCCTGTTTAAGATAGGTGGCTTTGGTGCTGTCGCCCCCCCCCCCCCCCTCTCATGCAATCGTCATAAAGTGTGGGATGGTTCTTCTTCAAATTATTCAATATACTTGTCGCCACAATTCCGACATCGGTTTGCCTGTAGCCCGAAATACTGCCATACCACTGAAGATGCGCTCTACTTTGCCACCAAATCGATCTCGTTAGCGCTCGCAGCACTCATGTTTCCGAGGTTTACTGAGTTAAAGCCCTTTCTCTCCTCACCAGCATCTAACTGCACGCGTTAAACGGGGATGTATGTGATTGGTCAGCATTCTCTGTGAGTGTAGCGTATCTCATTGGAGGAGATACTGTAGTCTAGTTTCTGTTGTGTTAATGGAGTGACAAAGAAAGGAGAATATCGCAATATGGATATTGCACATGTCAATATCACAATTTCGATCTGAATTCAATTCATTGTGTAGACCTATCCCACGCCCACATCCATTATGGTCCTGGATACTCCAAGTTATGCTGGCAGACTCGAATTAGCATAGCTGGAGGCTTGGACATGTGCAGACTACTGGACCAGATAGGCAGACATCTGTGACTGTTCAGGAAGACTACTGTAACTTTTCTTAATTACCCATTGGCTTCGTAGGTTCAACAAACAAAATAAAATTCTCAACATTTTTGTTGAAGTTTGTTGACCAATGTCGATTGCTTCAATAATGCTCAATGTCGGTGTATGTTGAAGAACATATGTAATTTTCATGATCATTATTGTACACCAGGTCCTTGCGACTTGAACAGTCCTTTCAGTTTTCTCCTACAAAAAAATGCATTTAAATGGATTCTTTGACCTATTCAGAGACAATGTGATATAGGTCATTGGTTCTTCTGCCTCACGCCTCAGTAAACAACAATCCATAAACGCTATCAAGATTGCATAGCCTATTTGAACTCTAGATAATGCACAATTTGTTGTTCCTTTTTTAGTTGATGTGGAACAGAGTGGAAAGCCTCGGTATCCATAAAATAAGGGATGCTTTCGAAAAAAAATAGATTTCTCCACATGCAGAAGCCAGATCAATCCTGACTGCTAGGCCTAATTGTGCAATATCCTGAGATGTGATGCGCTCTGACATAAAATACAGATTTTCAAATGACCCATGATGAAGGGAGACTGCTCAGCAGGTAAGCTTCTCTATTCTGAATGTCCTTTCTTCAATTGATGTTGAACGAGGTAGATGATAAAGATGTATAGATAGGTGGACATTGGCTATAAGGAAGAGCACACCTGCAGGTATGGTCATCAAATAAAAAATAAAAAACGAATTTGGTTTGTCACATGCGCCAAATACAACAGGTGTAGAACTTACTGTGAAATGCTTACTTAACCAACAATGCAGAGTTATAAAAACGTAGCTAAAAAAAAAAAATGTGCTCAATAAACTAAAGGAAAAATAGTAAAGCAACAATAATGAGGATATTTCTCTCTATCACAGGAGATTAGTGGGACCTTAATTGGGGAGAAAAACACCTACCCATTCAAGGGTTTTTCTTTATACACTGCTCAAAAAAATAAAGGGAACACTTAAACAACACAATGTAACTCCAAGTCAATCACACTTCTGTGAAATCAAACTGTCCACTTAGGAAGCAACACTGATTGACAATAAATTTCACATGCTGTTGTGCAAATGGAATAGACAACAGGTGGAAATTATAGGCAATTAGCAAGACACCCCCAATAAAGGAGTGGTTCTGCAGGTGGGGAACACAGACCACTTCTCAGTTCCTATGCTTCCTGGCTGATGTTTTGGTCACTTGAATGCTGGCGGTGCTTTCACTCTAGTGGTAGCATGAGACGGAGTCTACAACCCACACAAGTGGCATAGGTAGTGCAACTCATCCAGGATGGCACATCAATGCGAGCTGTGGCAAGAAGGTTTGCTGTGTCTGTCAGCGTAGTGTCCAGTGCATGGAGGCGCTACCAGGAGACAGGCCAGTACATCAGGAGACGTGGAGGAGGCCGTAGGAGGGCAACAACCCAGCAGCAGGACCGCTACCTCCGCCTTTGTGCAAGGAGGAGCAGGAGAAGCACTGCCAGAGCCCTGCAAAATGACCTCCAGCAGGCCACAAATGTGCATGTGTCTGCTCAATTGGTCAGAAACAGACTCTCCATGAAGGTGGTATGAGGGCCCGACGTCCACAGGTGGGGGTTGTGCTTACAGCCCAACACCGTGCAGGACGTTTGGCATTTGCCAGAGAACACCAAGATTGGCAAATTCGCCACTGGCGCCCTGTGCTCTTCACAGATGAAAGCAGGTTCACACTGAGCACATGTGACAGACGTGACAGTCTGGAGACGCCGTGGAGAACGTTCTGCTGCCTGCAACATCCTCCAGCATGACCGGTTTGGCGGTGGGTCAGTCATGGTGTGGGGTGGCATTTCTTTGGGGGGCCGCACAGCCCTCCATGTGCTCGCCAGAGGTAGCCTGACTGCCATTAGGTACCGAGATGAGATCCTCAGACCCCTTGTGAGAGCATATGCTGGTGCGGTTGGCCTTGGGTTCCTCCTAATGCAAGACAATGCTAGACCTCATGTGGCTGGAGTGTGTCAGCAGTACTTGCAAGAGGAAGGCATTGATGCTATGGACTGGCCCGCCCGTTCCCCAGACCTGAATCCAATTGAGCACATCTGGGACATCATGTCTCGCTCCATCCACCAACGCCACGTTGCACCAGAGACTGTCCAGGAGTTGGCGGATGCTTTAGTCCAGGTCTGGGAGGAGATCCCTCAGGAGACCATCCGCCACCTCATCAGGAGCATGCCCAGGCGTTGTAGGGAGGTCATACAGGCACGTGGAGGCCACACACACTACTGAGCCTCATTTTGACTTGTTTTAAGGACATTCCATCAAAGTTGGATCAGCCTGTAGTGTGGTTTTCCACTTTAATTTTGAGTGTTACTCCAAATCCAGACCTCCATGGGTTGATAAATTGGATTTACATTGATTATTTTTGTGTGATTTTGTTGTCAGCACATTCAGCTATGTAAAGAAAAAAGTATTTAATAAGATTATTTCATTCATTCAGATCTAGGATGTGTTGTTTAAGTGTTCCCTTTATTTTTTTGAGCAATATATTTCCTACATTGTAGAATAATAGTGAAGACATCAAAACTATGAAATATCACACATGGAATCATGTAGTAACCAAAAAAGTGTTTAACAAATATAAAATATATTTTGATTTGGTATTCTTCAAAGTAGACACCTTTTGCTTTGATGACAGCTTTGCACACTCTTGACATTTTCTCAACCAGCTTCATGAGGTAGTCACCTGGAATGCATTTCCAGGTGACTGGGGCTGTTTTTCATGGTTTGGGCTAGGCCCCTTAGTTCCTGTGAAGGGAAATCTTAACGCTACAGCATACAATGGCATTCTAGGTGATTCTGTGCTTCCAAACTTGTGGCAACAGTTTGGGAAAGCCCTTTCCTGTTTCACCATGACAATGCCCCCGTACACAAGCGAGGTCCATACAGACATTTTTTGTCGATCAGTGTGGATGAATTTGACTGGCATGCTCAGAGCCCTGCCCTCAACCCCTTCGAACACCTTTGGGATGAATTGAATTGGAACGCCAACTGCGAGCCAGGCTTAATCGCCCAACATCATTGCCCGACCTCACTAATGCTCTTGTGACTGAATGGAAGTCCCTGCAGCAACCATATGTATATAGGAACCATGAATTCTGCTCTGTGTCAGACAATTCTACAGGACAATGTCAGGCCATCTGTCTGTGAGCTGAAGCTGAAGCACAGCTGCGTCATGCAGCAAGACAATGAACCAAAACACACACTCAAGTCTATATGAAAATGGCTGAACAGCAACGCATTTGAAGTTTTGGAATGGTCTAGTCAGACCTAACCACAATTGAGATGATGTGGCAGGACTTGAAACGAGCAGTTCATGCTTGAAAACCCACACATGTCGTGGAGTTACTGCAGTTTTGCACAGATGAGTGGGCCAAAATTCCTCCACAGCGACGTGAGCGACTAATCAACAACTACAGGAAGCGTTTGGTTGGAGTCATTGCAGCTAAAGGTGGCACAACCAGTTACTGAGTGTAAGGGGGCAATTACTTTTTCACACAAGGGGCGTTGGGTGTTACATAACTTTGTTTATGAAATAGATTCAAAAAGTTTAATTGTTGTGCTATTTGTTTACTCAGGCTCCCTTTATCTAATATTAGGTTTTGGTTGAAGATCTGATTTAACATTCAGTATCAAAATATGCAAAAGTAGGGAAATCTTTTTCACGGCACTGTATCATGCCCTCTGAAGTGCGATCAACGTGGCAACCAAGCTATGTGCAGCTCAGTCATACAACACAAGTATTTGTTCAAAGAGAATGATATCTTCGTGATAGGTTTGATCATACGCATTTTCACCAGCTATTTTCATAGCTACATCGCAACACCGTATCAGTGTATCAAACTTCTGAAACTAGCATCCATTATTCTCACCTTGATACCTGAGGCTTGTTGAGACCTTAGGCTGAGAGAGAAATGACGCTCGGCTCCGGATCGTACAGGAAGGTCGTCCATGCTTCAAAATCTCGAGGACTCCACTGTCGCAGCTCAATTTCTCAGATGGCTTTTTTTTGTGTAAGCCATAAGGCCGCGAGATCTCTTGGGGGAAATTAATACAGCCTACGTCTCCGGACCCCAGACCAAGTCTAAGGCACTGTAATTGGCAGCTAAACGCTCAGGTGGAATTGCCAATTTTCCTCCGAGATGTCCGACCCAGGGAGACCAGAGCCATATTACCAATAGGGGACTGATTAGGCCGCTACATGCTTCAGACTACTTCCTGTCCTCGAGCAACAGGTGACTCCAAACCAATCATCTATTTCTTGCCAAGACCTCCATGACAAGGAGACCTCGTTGCTGTGTGGTGTAACTGACTGAGCAATATAATTGACCCCAGATTTATACATATAATTGACCCCATTTCTCCTCCACCCAGGGTGAGGAAGAATATCACGTTGAAATAATAATTGCAAAAATATCTGTGTTCAACCAGGTGACTTTGTTGTCATCGTTTGTGGAGCCCCTTTGATGAAAGACAATGAGGAAGAGCACGTTCACTGTTCAGTCCCTAAAACCTTATTTGAGTTATATAATTGACCCCAGATATACTGTGGAGATGTGCCCTCTTTCCTCCACCCAGGGTGAGGAAAAATGTCTGTGTGACTCTGCCATTGCCAGTGGAGGCTCTGTTGCTGATAATGGTAGTCGACAACGAAAAGCCTCAGTGTTCACTTTTTCAGTCCCCAAAACCTGAGAGCGAGACTAGATATCTAAATAATTGATGCAGCAGGAAGGAAGTCAGGGTAACACAAAAAACAACTCCGTATTGTGAAGAACTAATCACTTCCCCAGACAGACTGACTGACGGAGCTGCCTGTTGAAGCTTGCCTGTCGCAGCCAGCCATTGATGGAACAACGGCTGTCATCAATAACAAATCAAGGCTTTTTGTCTGCCAGAAGTTAACTTTAAAACTGGTGGCTCCATTTTGAGAAAAGAAAATAGCGTAATAATTGGATGAATATGCAGAAGTCAGACAAACCCAGCCAATAGCTCAGAGCCCCAACCTGTTCAAGTCCTAATTAATCTTATTAAACAGTGTGCAATGTGTTAAGAGTTCAGGCTCTAGGTCATAAATGAGGTTATTAGACTACCTCTATATGAGGGAGAGGTCTGATTACAGTAAGTCTTTAGGGTGGTTAAAGAGCGTTGGCGTTGAGTGTGACAGTCTACAAGTGTTCATCTAGTTGAGTTCACCCAAGATCATGAGGTTTAGATACAGTACTGAAGACTGAAAGACTGTCATTCAAATAAGGTGTGACCAACCAATCTCACACCTTTTTTTTAGCTGAGGTTCTGGTTGGGGTTGGTGCTCTCTGGATGGAGCAAATGGGTAGTTCATTGGCAGCTGAGTTCAGGTGAGGCCGAAGTAATGTTAATCGATACCACAGTCGGTTAATTGAAACGACAGAAGTGAGTCTCTTTGTGCAGACACTATTGTCATCTCTGCGGCCATGTAACCAAGGCCATCTTATTTATTTGATACTCATTGGGTTATTTTCAGCCCATTATTGAAAGTATGAGTAAGTAGATTGTGAATATTTTCTTCCCATTATGACCAGATACTATCGCTGGCTATGTTTGAGATTCTTTCCCCTTTGTAATGAACTGTGTAGTTTGATCCTCCTAATCCAATAATTGTAATATATTTTTTTCTTCTTTATCTGCAATTTTTAAACCATAATAAATAAAAATCGCTTTTGATTTTTTGGGGGGCGGTGTCCACGCACACTTAACTCTGGTTTCAGTTAGGTTACCAGCAACACTAAAAGTGCATTTTTTTGTGGCATTTTAAACAGTTTTACAGTGTAGTAATTTACGCTGTTATTGGTCTTTCTATAAACTAGTGTTCCAGTGAGGATTTCCTACACTGGACAACTTGTTACAGCTGTTGATAAGTCATTGATAATAATCAGCATTTAAAAAAAATATATAATTGCATTAAGATATTAGTGGGGGAACATAAATTCAGCAAAAGAAAAAACGTCCTCTCACTGTCAACTGCGTTTTATTTTCAGCAAACTTAACGTGTGTAAATATTTGTATGAACAAAACAAAATTCAACAACTGAGACATAAACTGAACAAGTTCCACAGACGTGTGACTAACAGAAATTGAATAATGTGTCCCTGAACAAAGGGGGGGTCAAAATCAAATGTAACAGTCAGTATCTGGTGTTGCCACCAGCTGCATTAAGTACAGCAGTGCATCTCCTTCTCATGGACTGTGCCAGATTTGCCAGTTCTTGCTGTGAGATGTTACCCTGCTCTTCCACCCAAGGCACCTGCAAGTTCCTGGATGTTTCTGGGGGGAATGGCCCTAGCCCTCACCCTCCGATCCAACAGGTCCCAGACGTGCTCAATGGGATTGAGATCCGGGCTCTTCCCTGGCCATGGCAGACACTGACATTCCTGTCTTGCAGGAACTCACGCACAGAACGAGCAGTATGGCTGGTGGCATTGTCATGCTGGAGGGTCATGTGAGGATGAGCCTGCAGGAAGGGTACCACATGAGGGAGGAGGATGTCTTCCCTGTAACACACAGCGTTGAGATTGCCTGCAATGACAACAAGCTCAGTCCGATGATGCTGTAACACACCGCCCCAGACCATGACGGACCCTCCACCTCCAAATCGATCTCGCTCCAGTGTACAGGCCTCAGTGTAACGCTCATTCCTTCGACGATAAACGCGAATCCGACCATCACCCCGGTGAGACACAACCGTAACTCATCAGTGAAGGGCACTTTTTGCCAGTCCGGTCTGGTCCAGCGACGGTGGGTTTGTACCCATAGGCGACATTGTTGCCGGTGATGTCTGGTGAGGACCTGCCTTACAACAGGCCTACAAGCCCTCAATCCAGCCTCTCTCTCAGCTTATTGCGGACAGTCTGAGCACTGATGGAGGGATTGTGCGTTCCTGGTGTAACTCGGGCAGTTGTTGTTGCCATCCTGTACCTGTCCCGCAGGTTTGATGTTCGGATGTACCGATCCTGTGCAGGTGTTGTTACACGTGGTTTGCCATTGCGAGGACGATCAGCTGTCCGTCCTGTCTCCCTGTAGCGCTGTCTTAGGCGTCGCACAGTACGGACATTGCAATTTATTGCTCTGGCCACATCTGCAGTCCTCATGACTCCTTGCAGCATGCCTAAGGGACGTTCACGGCATCTTTCTTTAGGTGTTTTTCAGAGTCAGTAGAAAGGCCTCTTTAGTGTCCTAAGTTTTCATAACTGTGACCTTAATTGCCTACCGTCTGTAAGCTGTTAGTGTCTTAACGACCGTTCCACAGGTGCATGTTTATTAATTGTTTATGGTTCATTGAACAGGCATGGGAAACAGTGTTTAAACCCTTTACAATGAATATCTGTGAAGTTATTTGGATTTTTACGAATTCTCTTTGAAAAACAGGGTCCTGAAAAAGGGACGTTTCTTTTTTTGTTGAGTTTAGCTATATTCAAGAAAATTCACGATTTGATTGAAAACATATGTTTAAACCTTTCTCATGGTTGGTGTCTTAACGGATTCGTCCAAAATCGTGTGACCTAAAACCATTACTTTTCTGTCATTGCATTTTTGGCAGTGTAAGTTGCCTTTTTACCACATATTATGCATTAATTAGTTCAATTAGACAACTTGAACCTTGTAAGAATCCTGGATCTGTCTCACGGACAGTTTTTTTTGTATAGAGATGGCAGAAATGCACTGTAACTATGTAACGTTTTGTGTCTCCTTATGTTACGGGGTGAAAACATTTTTCATAGGCACACAAATCCCCCAAAACGTATGTGATTGCAGAAATCGAATGGTTTTAACTGAAAGAGTCACCTTACCTTGATACTTGTTGAATGTGCATTTGGTGATATTTTCACACATCCTCTGAATATTCTCAATGACAGTCAAGTGACGAACAGCTGTTGTGATTGTGCATGCGCTGCAACAACAGCCCAATTGCTGGGAAAAGGTGTTTGAGTAACATTGAGAATAGTTTGTCTCATTTGTTACGCTGGTGAAGACAATTGTGCTTGGATCTAATATCCCTTGCGAATTAATATTGATCATCTGTTATCTGCTTGATTTACAGCAGGGTCTCGTTAGATTTAACAGAGGAAGCATCAAGGTAATGAGTTTGTTTTCCATATGTTTTTGTAACTCTGATTGGACACAGACTCTACTGTGCGCAGTTGTGTTGGATAGACTATTGCACAACACTTAACGCTATTCCTATTAATTATTATGGATATAATGACAACAAATTATACTGAACATAAATATTAACTCATAAACTGTTGGTCCCATGTTTTATGAGCTGAAATAAAAGATCCCAGAAATGTCCAAATGCACAAAAAGCTTATTTCTCAGATTTTGTGCACAAATCTGTTTACATCCCTGTTTGTGAGTATTTCTCCTTTGCCAATATAATCCATCCACCTGACAGGTGTGGCATATCAAGTTGCTGATTAAACAGCATGATCATTAGACAACTGTACCTTGTGCTGGGGACAATAAAATGCCTCTATAAAATGTGCAGTTTTGTCTCAAGCCAATGCCACAGGTGTCTCACGTGTTGAGGGAGCTCGCAATTGGCATGCTGACTGCAGGAATGTCCACCAGAGCTGTTGCCAGAGAATTTAATGTTAATTTCTCTACCATAAGTCACTGCCAACCTGGTTTTAGAAAATTAAAGAGTACGTATGACTAATACAATTTGATTTGATGTCAACGTTGTGAACAGAGTGCCCCGTGGTGGTGGTGGGGTTATAGTATGGGCAGACATAAGCTACAGACAACGAACACAATTGCATTTTATTGATGGCAATTTGTATGCACAGAGATACCGTGACGAGATCCTGAGGGTCATTGTCGTGCCATTTATCCGCCGCCGTCACGTTTCAGCATGAAAATGCACGGCCCCATGTTGCAAGGATCTGTACAGAATTCCTAGAAGCTGAAAATGTCCCAGTTCTTCCATGGCCTGCATACTCACCAGACATATCACCCATTGAGCATGTTTGAGATTCTCTGGATCGAGGTGTACGACTGCGTGTTCCAATTCCTGCCAATATTCAGCAACTTCGCACAGCCATTGAAAAAGAGTGGGACAACATTCCAGAGGCCACAATCTGCAGCCTGATCAACTCTATGCGAAATCCATATATTAGGGCCTAATACATTTTATTTTAATTGACTGATTTCCTTATATGAACTGTAACTAAATCTTTGTATGTTGTGTTTATATTTTTGTTCATTATACGTGGGCTTAATCACAACATGATCTGGTAATGAAATTACATAGATTTTGTTTTCCATGTTAGTCCTGCAGTTTTAAACAACAGAAGTAGCCTACTTCAACTTGAATTTGGAGTACTGGAATAGCCTACCTTGAAAATCAGACATCTCCTCAATCTGGTGCTTGAAAAGTCTTTGTAATTATTGTAGCCAATTTTAAAATTCTCCTGCTCCCTTATAATTTTCCGCAATTAAATTTTTTATCCGTTTTTGTGAGATGTGGCCACTTTTGTTAGTTTAGATATCTGTTTGGATGTCAACCCACCACCTCAAGCTCAACATCGACAAGACAGAGATGCTCTTCATCCCGGGGATGGCCTGCCCGCTCAAAGACCTCTTCATCAAGTTTGACAACTCCACAGTGTCGCCCTCCCAGAGTGCAAAGAACCTTGGCGTTCTCTGCAACATCAAAGCAGTGACTCGCACCTGCAGGTTCATGCTCTACAACATCCGTAGAGTACGACTACCTCACACAGGAAGTGTCGCAGGTCCTCATCCAGGCACTTGTCAGCTCCCGTCTAGACTTCTGCAACTCGCTTTTGGATGGGCTCCCTGCTTGTGCCATCAAACCACTACAACTTATGCAGAACGGCAGCCCGCCTGGTGTCCAACCTTCCCAAGTTCTCCCATGTCACCACGCTCCTCCGCACAGTCCACTGACCTCCAGTCAAAGCTCACATCCACTTCAAGACCACGGAACAGCAAGAGGAAGAGGAACTGCCCCCCCCCTCTAACTTCAGGCTTTGCTCAATCCCTACACCCCAATCCGAGCACTCCGTTCTGCCACCGCTGGTCTCTTGGCCCTCCGACTCAGCCCAGTTCAAGCTCTTCTCAGTCCTGCCACCCAAATGGTGGAACCAGCTTCTCCCTGAAGCTAGAATAGCAGAGTCCCTGCCCATCTTCCGAACCCACCTGAAATCCTACCTCTTCAAAGACTATCTTAAAAATATTCCCCTCCGTAAATGCATCCAATGAGTGTGTAGTCACTAGCTTGATGTAGTCATTGGGTGTTAGGAGTATGGGATCAAATACTAAACTTCTGACGACTTGAATTTTGTCCAAATACTTATGACATTTTCAATTTTCTTTATACCTTTATTTAACTAGGTAAGTCATTTAAGAACAAATTCTTATTTACAATGACTGCCTACTGGGGAACAATGGGTTAACTGCCTTGTTCAGGGGCAGAACGACAGATTTTTACCTTGTCACCTCTGGGATTCGATCCAGCAACCTTTCGGTTACTGGCCCAACGCTCTATCCACTAGGCTACCTGCCGCCCCAAAATGGGGGGACTAGATATTTAAAGTACATTTATAAACGGTAAAAAAAATGTGTGAAAGAAATGTATGAAATACACTAAAATAAAAAGTGACATTCTAAACTGTTACTTCATATGAAACATTTGATCTCAAATTCAAAAATGCTCGAGTAAAGAGACAAATGTAAAATGTTAGCTTCACTGTCTAAATGCGCATGGAATGACAATATTAAGTGTTAAGAGTTATTTTGGTAGCTGCTAGTGGGGTGCATGAAGTCAGATGATATGAATCATACTATGGTTGGTTGTCAGCCTTCACCATACTGTACATGTGCAGTCAGTGCATTGGTGAGCTCCACACAAGGGATTGATTTGCCTTTCCACTAGTGCAGCTGTCATGTGTTCTAGTATGTAAATGCTAATTGTTCCAGATTGAGGGTAATTAACATGATCACGAACCTCTAATCGACCCATAAGCCTCACCTCATTAGGCAGAGAAGTGCATGATGGGGTGTGTGTTTTATAGGACCACTGCAATGTCCTTGCCTACGAACAGTGTTTAAATATGGACATTATTTGAGCCCACTGGCGGCACTATGAACAAACAAGTCGTATCGATGACTCAGAATTAGGTCTTAATCCATTGCCTGAAGTGAGTCGGCTGGTAACCAATTCAATTTTTGCCATGGGTGTTATCCAATGCTATTATTTTTGTTCACAGAGGAGCTAGGATAATGCCATCGGTGAGACCGAAACTCAACGACAACACACACTCCTCTCCGTGGGCTTTGCTTCTCATTATTCCTCTGCTGTTCCCTAGTGGAAGGTTGAATTAATGAGTCTTTGATCAAGCTATTGGGAAGTAGTGTGTTGGATGCTCTGAGGCTGGCGGCCTTTGTGGAGGTTTCCTTTGAACTGAACAGTGCGGTGTACACACTCGCACTCCCCGATGGCTCAGGAGGAGCGAGGACCGAAACCCCAGACGTGTGTATGCATTATTCAATCATCCACCCCGTGTACTGTGGAAAGTGCCAAGGCATATAGGGATATTGTGTGTGTGTGTGTGTGTGACGTATCCCAGACGACTATTGGGTGGGTGGGTGGGCTGGGTGGGGGTGTGTGAAATCAAATCTTCCATGGGTAAACTGAGACATCTCCAGTGACGAGGTCTAGGAGCATTGTGCTTCCCCTCCAGTTACTGTCCACTCAAAATTCATCCCTCAAAGGAAACTGTCCACAGAGTCACAGTTGCAGACTTGGAAAGTGTTATCTCTTTAGCAAGATTTCTTCAGGCCTTTTTTAAATTTTGGAGGCATTGTTTATTTTTTGCCCTCTGCCCCCTTTCGTTATTTGTGCTACTGCATTCAATTCATGCCCTCATTCCAAATGTTTCTGAGGGAATGGGGTCACCTTTATCATTCCACAACATCCCCGTTCCAAAAGAGTGAGATCCCCCCCCCCCCCCCCCCGTGGACATTTTCTTTCGTCTTTCTGTTTTGGTGAACATTGGGGTGTTTTGACGCCAACTGAACGTTCCCACTCGGAGTTGAAGCCTGACTCACTGAACACAGCAGATAATAATTCCCGCTAACTGTGACTTCCTTTTTGCTTCTCCCTCAGGTGATGTTGGCGGCGTCCTATTGGTCGTTGCTGGCTCCGGCCATAGACATGGCGGAGGATTCGGGGAAGTACGGCTCGTTTGCGTTCGTCCCCGTGGCGGTGGGCTTCGCCCTGGGAGCGGCCTTTGTGTACCTGGCTGACCTCATGATGCCTGCTCTGGTGAGTCCTGCTGCTGCAGCCTCCTGGAGAGGAAATTTCTTCACACATACATAGCACTCTGACATGCCATGTCAAACACAATAGCCTAAAAAGTTGGCCTCAATACACTGTTTAAATTGTGCATAAACCACAGGTAATATCGGCCTACCTGTTGGAAATGTGGTTTAGGCGGTACAGGATAAGGGATGGAGGGAGCCACAATTTGCTGGCCTGGTCCTTCCAGACAGTAGTGACGTGAGAGAGTGGTTTGAAGCCCATCAAGTGTAATCACTCAGGCAATTACAGGTTTTCTGCTTCACCAAGTCACAACAACATATTTTTTACATGGCAGTGGATGCTCCCATTTAGATGGGAAATTAGGTTATATGATACTGTTAAACACAGTGGTTTCCGTTCTGCACTAGCTCAGTGGGAGTACCACTGATCAATTTATCAAAAATGTAAGTAGGATGTTGCAATGAGCCCAAATTGGGCTCAAGGTTATGTTTGCAGTTGGTGGTCAATTGATGTAAGCTAAACTGAAAGTAGGCTATTTGTTAAACTACATCCTAACACCCCATATTCTTCCACAGTGATTAGACATAATCACAAATCATTACAGTGGTCCTCACCATCTTCTCCTTCCTCCTCATCCGCTTCCTCCCCCTCCTGCTCCTCCTCCTTTTTCTCTACCTCCTCCACCTCCTCTCCTCCTGATCCTCCTCATCTCCTCTGGTTTCCCCAGTGTGGACAGTGGGAGGACAGAGCAGCGTAGAAATGGGGCGGGGGGCCAGGGTGCCCCCTTTGGGGGTCGGACCGGGCTGTTTGGACAGCTGCTGGTGTCACTTTTACTGGCTCCTAAGCAAACACTGGGTCCTGAATGAGAGAGGGAAGAGCAGAACACTAGAGAAGGCAGTGCTAGCCTAGCAGCAGCACCCAAGTCTGTCAACCCCCTACTGAACCCCTTCAACCTGGTGATAAGCGCTGCCCTGTTCCTGGAACTCTCTGCATCTATCTCTCTGGCTTTCTCTCCCCTATCAAAGCTACAGTTTCCCTAGTCCCGGTCTTTTGTGTGCCAGCAGCGTCTCTAGGATAAGGGGAAACAAACGTCAGGAGGTTGGGTGACGGTGGAGCAAGCTGTTGCAGGATTAAGTGTCATAGGACCAGCACAGTATCTCAGTATCTGAAGGCAAGCTCTTTGTCAGGGAGATGCTACTGACTTAACTGGACCTGGTCAAACAATAGCTAGGCCTGCATCTTTTTCTCAGGCTATTTAGTGCATTGCACATCTGCTCACCTCTGCACACCTCTCCTCTCTAAAAGAACATCCTTCTAGACTTGATTAAGCTATCCAGCCAGGTAGCTGGGTTGACTGGAGTTTCTATGATGTTAGCTTCTTATCACACCTGTGTAATAAGCACACGAATTACCCCACGTCTAGTGGTATCCATGGCAACCACAGCTGTGCACAAGTTACAAATCGGGTCACATGATTTTGCCCCTCACAATGGGAGTGTTGCATCATGGGAGATAACATTAGTTCCCATCCACAGCAAAGGGCTGAGTGTAACAATGCCAACATGTTCAGCCCCTCAAACAGATGACATCTTCCATGTTTGCTGTCTCTCGGGTGCCTGTCTCTTTTGAAATGAATGGTCAGAATGTTTAGGCCAAGTCATTGTTGCCCGTATTTACGATAGTACCCTGTTGATCACTGTCAGTGTTGACTTTCAGAATATTTATACCCCAGCTTTTGATGAATACCCATGACTACACCTAGAGACCACTGAAAGCTTCTCCTTTCTCTTGCTACACATTATCTGGGCATTTATTTGAAAGGAGAATTGAGATCTTAACCAACTGTTTTTTATTTACTTTTTTACACTCATAGCAGTCAATACAAACTGAAATCCATGAGCATACAACATATTAATGGATAAGAGCAACACAATAAAATAAAAAAAACGAGTCAAATAAATGTAAATCGATAATGTCCTGTAGTCTTAAAGTGACTCATTAATCAATGAGCAGAAATGTGGGATTGTTGACTTCATGTACCGTTCAGTTCTACACTTTGTTATGGTCAGTTTGTTTTGGCTGCGATGTTCTTGCCTGTCGCTTTGATTCGAGTCAGGGGGTAGCCAGTTTCTGAGTTTAGATTTTAGGAGGCTGACAGAGAAGTCAATGCAGAATTGTGTCAGGTCTTTCATGAAGCCAGGGTAGGGACAGGGTCTGAAGTGCCTCAATATAACTGGGTTATTATCCGAGGATGGTGCGGCATGCTCTCTTCTGAATATGCTCCAGGTCATCAGACTGGGCCTGGGTCAGTGAGCTGTGCCATGCAGGAGCGGAATTCTCCAGGGTGGGGCGTATGTAGCCTGTGTAAATGCTCATCCGGTCTTCCTGTGACAAATCAAACCTTTTTAAGGCAGCGAAAGGAGAAAAGTTTTATGTTGCTCTTGGTTACCATAGTAACAACCTGCTCGCCCCATTGCAAGTCCTGCTGTACAATTACCCCTACAATATTCACACTATCACACACTGAGATTCTGGCCCTCGATCCGGAGAGGCAGGGTTCAGTAACATTCTGCTTACATGAACCCATGTGTCAAAGTTGTTCAGGGTCTGCTGCGGTGTGCTGATGATATCTGTTGTACACGTTTGTACCAGATTTAGATTGCCAACATATTGCCACCTATTGTCAACATCCCGGGCTGCACTGTCTATGACCGCAAGGAAGATGAGAGGGGCGTAACTGGAGCCACACCGCCCGCCAGTCTGAGAGGCAGTCTTGGTGGCGTACCTGTTGTTGGCTGCTTTGAGGGCAGGTCTGACACCCAGTTGATTTTTTTAAATTTTAGGTCAAATGCCTTGGAAAAGTCAGTGGTGATGAGGGTGGTTATGGGGGATGGGATGTCTGATAGCTTGTATAAACAGTCCCGGAGGGTAACAAGTGCGTGGGAAGATGATCTTTCTGGTCTGCTTCCAAACTGTCTGTCTGGGGTCTATGTTGGGTTTTATGTCTTCCTTCATCCAGGTGGCAGCGACGCTCTCAGCAATTTTGGTAGTTGTGGTGTCCGGGCTTTTGACGGTGCTAGTTGACTGACGGAGGGTGGGTCTTGGGGATGGGCAGAACCGTGGTTTCTTTCCACTGGGAGGGGAATTCTCCTTGCTGGAATGAAGATTTGATGATGTCACAGACGTTGCTGGCGAATTCTTGTAGGATCTGCTGTGGCACGCCGTCGGGGCCGGGGGCTTTGTTGATTTTTGACCACACGCGACTTGTCATAAACCTCCGCGGGTTTGATTTCCGGGAGAGGCTGCGGGATAGGTAGGAAGGCTGATGGGGTTGTTGTGTGTATGGCAGTTAGTGATTGGCTGACCTGAGTGATCTGGTTGTTTTAATTTAATTTGCTATTCCAACTTTGTTGTTTTGACCATAGCCAGGAATATAGATTTTTAGGGAGGGTCCTTTTTTCATTCCAGCCACCAAACAGGTCTGTGCCACAGTTTTGGGTTTTCTTATATAAGATGAGCAGTCTGGTTAGAATAAAATATATTTTTCATGACGGATGGCTTTTTGAACTTTGTTCCTGTATAATTATTTCCATGCCTATATTCCTTTTGACGACGAGTGGTCAGGTTCTCGGATATCAGCTGTCGTCCACGTTCTGTCAGTAGTGTGCATATTCACAGTTAGGACAGGGACGTGATCGTTACACACAGAGGTCAATGTGCTATAGAAGGCAGTAGTCTTGAATGTCGCATAAGGTGTGTACTGTACTTCTTGCCAGGACTGGGTTGTGATCAACTTTCCAAAACTGTCCAGGCTAGATTGTCTGACAGGGCGATGCACTCACTTCTGGTTTTTTTTTGGCTCTTGTTTATGATTCTGAGTGCGTTCTCTGTGTGAAAATGCAGTGATATCAACTTTGTTAATGAACAAGGTTGCTTGCAACTCATCTAGTTTGTTTAGTAGTGATTGGGTGGGGGATTTGTTAGCTAGGTAAATTGGCCTGGGTTCTTGTGGGTGGTGGTCTGGATGTGAATTAAGTTTTGCTGGACTGCATTGTTTGAAGTTCATGGGCACTCAGAGGAGGGTTTATTTCCAACAATAGTTTGAATATCCTGGGAGTTACAACCTGCTCGCTTCCCTCTCCGGCGTCTTCTCCGGCGTCTTCTCTGGCAAGGCCAAAGTAATGGGTGTCCGCATCCTTTGAAAACTTCCTGAGAATGTCAGTGAGTAGCTCTGGGATACTGAAACAGGTTGAAGTTGGTTTAATTGTCCAGTTTAGCATTTTTGGGATAGGATTTCAGGATATTTACAATCTAGACTTGATAAGCTTCAATAAAATAAAAGTTGAAGTAAAATGTGTACATACAAAAGCAATTAAATATTAAATTAGCAGGAGTAAACAACCAAGGTTGGCAACCACAGAACCTAAAGATAAAGGTGAATAAGTAACATCTGAATGAAACAAGCATAACATTATAACAAACAGCCTTATGTTCTGAAATACCAAGGCTCTCAGCTCTGCAGGACTCCTGGTGAGGAGGCAGGCCCTCAGCAGAGCTACGGGTGGGCCCGGTTCCAGCAACAACCTCAGAGGGGGACACAGCGGGTTACCGTGGTTACAGAACCCACAGAGTAAGAATTGGCCATTTCAGAAGACAATCCTAACAAGAGAGAATGTGATTTTTGAGAGGAGTAGGTTGACTATAGTGCTAATTATTGTGATGGGGATACCGTGAGATGAGGTGTTTATTGGATAGCCTATAACATAATAGGGATATTTCAACAGGTTTGTTTGTGGAGGCTAGATGGGCTTAATTAATTTCATGAAATGGTAAAACTGACCTCGTTACTAAACTATGACCTGAATTAATCAGCTTGTTTTAACACAGCAGGCAGTGCTTGCTTCCCTGTCCACCCCTAAAGGTCTTAATGAGCTCTCTCATCTGACTCCATCAAAGGGCTGGGTCACTTGGAACGGCAGCAGGGGTGATGGCAGGCCTGCTTGCCTATCTGGCTCAGCTGCTTTTTCATACTGTGGCCAATAGGCATGGTGTTTAATTATGTTGTTTGTGCAGCCATGGGTGAGAATTGCAGACACTTCGGGGGAACAGGGAGGGGGAGGGTGAGAGAGAATTAACAGTAGACTCATACATTTCCTCAGTGAAGACAATGTACTGAGCAAATGTCAAATTAGCACACCCTATTTGACAAACAAACAAACCAAAACAACAGCAAAGTCTTCTTGTGCCTTGTTGATTTCCAAAAAGCTTTTGACTCAATTTGGCATGAGGGTCTGCTATACAAATTGATGGAAAGTGGTGTTGGGGAAAAAAAACATACAACATTATAAAATCCATGCACACGAACAACAAGTGTGTGGATAAAATTGGAAAGAAATGTGTTTTTTGCCACAGGGTCGTGGGGTGAGGCAGGGATGCAGCTTAAGTCCCACCCTCTTCAACATACACTACCGTTGAAAGGTTTAGGGTCACTTAGAAATGTCCTAATTTTTGAAAGAAAAGCATATTTTTTGTCCATTAAAATAACATCAAATTGATCAGAAATCAAAGTAGACATTGTTAATGTTGTAAATGACTATTGTATCTGGAAATGGCAGATTTTTTTATGGAATATCTACATAGGCGTACAGAGGCCCATTATCAGCAACCATCACTCCTGTGTTCCAATGGCACATTGTGTTAGCTAATCCAAGTTTATCATTTTAAAAGTCTAATTGATCATTAGAAACCCCTTTTGCAGTTATGTTAGCACAGCTGAAAACTGTTGTTCTGATTAAAGAAGCCGTAAAACTGTCCCCCTTTAGACTAGTTGAGTATCTGGAGCATCAGCATTTGTGGGTTCGATTGTTGGTTGAGGACTTGTGAGGCGTCTGTTTCTCAAATTAGACACTCTAATGTACTTGTCCTCTTGCTCAGTTGTTCACCGGGGCCTCCCACTCCTTTTTCTATTCTGGTTAGAGCCAGTTTGCGCTGCTCTGTAAAGGGAGTTAGCTGTACACTGCGTTGTACGAGATCTTCAGTTTCTTGGCAATTTCTCACATGTAATAGCCTTCATTTCTCAGAACAAGAATAGACTGACAAGTTTCAGAAGAAAGGTCTTTGTTTCTGGACATTTTGAGCCTGTAATCGAACCCACAAATGCTGATGCTCCAGATACTCAACTAGTCTAAAGGCCAGTTGTATTGCTTCATTAATCAGCACAACAGTTTTCAGCTGTGCAAACATAATTGCAAAAGGGTTTTCTAATGATCAATTAGCCTTTTAAAATAATAAACTTGGATTAGCTAACAGAACGTGCCATTGGAACACAGGAGTGATGGTTGCTGATAATGGACCTCTGTACGCCTATGTAGATATTCCATAAAACATCTGCCGTTTCCAGCTACAATAGTCATTTACAACATTAACAATGTCGACATTGTATTTCTGATCAATTTGATGTTATTTTAATGGTAAAAATGTGCTTTTCTTTAAAAAACATGGCCATTTGTATGTAACCCCAAACTTTTGAATGTGTGTGTATATAGACATTGGTGAGGGCACGAGAGCAGTCTGCAGCACCCAGCCTCACCCTACTAGAATCTGAAGTCAAATGTCTACTGTTTGCTGCTGATCTGGTGCTTCAGCAGCACCAAGATCTTCTGCACAGATTCTGTCAGACCTGGGCCCTGACAGTAAATCTCAGTAAGACATAAATAATGGTGTTCCAAAAAAGGTCCAGTTGCCAGGACCACACATACAAATTCCTTCTAGACACTGTTGCCCTAGAGCACACAAAAACTATACAGACCTCAACCTAAACATCAGCGCCCCAGTTAACTTCCACAAAGCTGTGAACGATCTGAGAGACAAGGCAAGAAGGGCCTTCTATGCCATCAGAAGGAACACAATATTTGACATACTCATTACGATCTGTCTAAAAATACTTGAATCAGTTATTGAATCAATTTCCCTTTATGGTTGTGAGGTCTGGGGTCTGCTCACCAACCAAGAATTCACAAAATGGGACAAACACCAAATTGAGACTCTGCATGCAGAATTCCGCAAAAAATATCCTCAGTCTACAACGTAAAACAACAAATAATGCAAGCAGAGCAGAATTAGGTGGGTATCCGCTATTGATCAAAATCCAGGAAAGAACTCCAGGACAGCAACACAATTAGACCCAACCAAATCATGAGAAAATAAAAAGATAATTACTTGACACATTGAAAAGAAATTTCTGGAAAACTGAGCAAAGTAGAATGCTATTTGGCCCAAAAGTGTATGTAAACTTCCGACTTCAACTGTAGGTGGAACATGGGAGGAAATGTTTCTGTCTAAATAATTTCCTTTTGAATTTCTAGCCAAATGTAAAATGTTCCTCTTTTGATTAATATACTGGAGTGAGTTAGTTATGCTTTATACCAAATTAGCATATCCCTGAGTCTCTTCCCTGTTTCACACCTGGTTGTTTGATGGATGGGACTACCAGGTCTCTAACCTAGAGGGTCTCCTCTATACTACGTTTCTTGTAGAATGACAAACCCAATTTTGAAATTACATCACAGTAGTGAAGAACAAACACCATTGTAAATACAACCCATTTTATGTTTTTTTCTTTTCCCTCTTGTACTTAACTATTTGCACGTAATGACATTTGAAATATCTTTGGAACATGCTTTGGCAGAGAGAGAGAAAATGTTTTTTCTATTTTGAAGAAGAGGTCCGTGTAATAACTGACATTAGAATCAACAATCTTAATGTGTCTAGGCTGTTAGTGATGATGATGGGGGTGAATGGGTGTGTTTAGTGATATGGCACACTCAACTGTCTACCTCAGACGTTCTCTAAGAGCCGTGGTTGTTAACCTTTTTCTCTCTAGGCTCTTTTGTAAAGCCTTTATTACCAGGGACAATCGTTAGTGAAAGCTTTCATTTTCTCATATCTCACTCCACTCTTAGCCCAGGTTACACACACGCACTTAGATGTGGATACGGGGTGTCCTTAAAAAGTCTTACTTTATTTTATCTGATTTAAAGGCCTTAAGTCTTAATGTCTTCAATTCAATTTTCAAAGGTCTTAAAAAATGTGATTGCGATGACTACAGGGTTTTCATTACATTGTGCCGCTGCTTAATTGTTACAAAAAAAGAAAATAACATCAAATAATACTCGAGGCCAGGGCTCAACAACAAAATGTATTTGGACGTGCAGAATATAGATTTGTGTTGTCTGAATGGACACGCAAAAAATAATCACGCAAAAATCACCAAACAATTAGGCCAATCCAATCAGAATTGGATCAAAGTGTCCCTCCAACGCAATGTTTTGCGTACTGTCCTCCTAATCTCTGTAGAGCGTATCAGAGTATAATTATTGTAGGCCTACATTGACAGGCATGTGTGGTCTTTCAATCATGCAGTCGCGAGATGTGTTTTTTGAGATCAAAGCGAGCCTAGCCGGGTTTGCACATTTGTTGATAATTATTGCTTTTGAGTTATAGCACTTTTTTGGTCAGCAATGAAAATCCTGGAAAAGTCATGGTGTGCATCACTTGTGTGTGGGCCGTTGCCAGAGGAGAGTGAGAGGAGAGACATTTGTGCAGCAGGTAAAATGTGACCGACCGCCTTGATCCGGTCTTATGTAGCAAAATTTGAAATTGTGTTTTTTTACATTTGATAAAAGCAGAGACACAGAGCTACAAAATTGTTTATCATACACTGCATTTGAGGAACAATGGGAAAGTAATTTTGCTTTGAAAGTTGATGAACTTGTAACCTCACTTTTGAGAAAATGGCCTTAATGTTTTGGTACCTACTGGAGAGCTCTTCTTTCTCTACACCCATTCAGCATCATTCACACCCTTTTAAGCTTTAGCCCCACCCAAACTTAGACTATTTTACTTGCCCTAGCAGAGCTGGTTAGGCAGTTTTCATGTTATCCAGAGCTTTGGTGACTGTAACTGTGCTCTTGGTAACAATCTAATTATGCTTTTTTTGCTGACGTTTACTGACACCGGCCATTTTCAGTGAGTGTTGAGCGTTTGTAAATTCATCAGTTATTCTTTGCTCTTGCACACTCAGACGAGAGTGCTCTGAAATCGGAGTAGATGGCCAGACTGAATTTACAAATGCACCTAAAATGGTTACTTGCAGTGGAGTCTTTTTTTCTTAAGACATGTAGCTAGCTAGTTAGGTAAACAATGAACCATAATCCCAACTCATGACGTTACTACCCTGCATGAATGTGCAGGTGTCTAACCAACCAGGTTCAATGTTAGCTAGCTAACGTTGGGCTGTAATTAGCAATGCAAATGACTTTGAGTTAACCTCTATGGGCTATGTATGTTAAACAATACATGCATGTTTTGTTCAATCAAGTTCATATTTATATCAAAAACCAGCTTTTTACATTAGCATGTGACTAGCATGTGACTAGCATTCCCACCGAACACTGCCGGTGAATTTACTAAATTACTCACGATAAACGTTCACAAAAAGCATAACAATTATTTTAAGAATTATAGATACAGAACTCCTCTATGCACTCGATATGTCCGATTTTAAAATAGCTTTTCGGTGAAAGCACATTTTGCAATATTCTCAGTAGATAGCCCGGCATCACAGGGCTAGCTATTTAGACACCCAGCAAGTTTAGCACTCACCAAAGTCAGATTTACTATAAGAAAAATGTTATTACCTTTGCTGTCTTCGTCAGAATGCACTCCCAGGACTTCTACTTCAATAACAAATGTTGGTTTGGTTCAAAATAATCCATAGTTATATCCAAACAGCGGCGTTTTGTTAGTGCGTTCAAGACACTATCCGAAAGGGTAAATAAGGGTGACGAGCATGGCGCAATTCGTGACAAAAAAATTCTAAATATTCCATTACCGTACTTCGAAGCATGTCAACCGCTGTTTAAAATCCATTTTTATGCCATTTTTCTCATAAAAAAGCGATAATATTCCGACCGGGAATCTGCGTTTAGGTAAACAGACGAAAGAAAATAAAGCATGGGGTCGACTCGGGCACGCGCCTAAGCCCATAGTACTCTGATCGGCCACTTGCCAAACGCGATAAAGTGTTTTAGCCAGAGGCTGCCTCGATATCGTTCAGCTTTTTCCCGGGCTCTGAGAGCCTATGGGAGCCGTAGGAAGTGTCACATTATAGCAAAGATCCTCAGTCTTCAATAAAAAGAGCCAAGATGAAACACAACTTGTCAGACAGGCCACTTCCTGCATGGAATCTTCTCAGGTTTTGGCCTGCCATATGAGTTCTGTTATACTCAGACACCATTCAAACAGTTTTAGAAACTTTAGGGTGTTTTCTATCCAAAGCCAATAATTAGATGCATATTCTAGTTATTGGGCAGGAGTAGTAACCAGATTAAATCGGGTACGTTTTTTTTATCCGGCCGTGTCAATACTGCCCCCTAGCCCTAACAGGTTAACAATTTCGCTAGTTAACTATTTAACTATTAGCATGCATTAATGTCATTGTCATGCCTGATGTCCTAAAATAACTTTCCACCTGCACTTGTGTATAACCAGGGGCGGACTAGGACAATAATTAGTCGCTGGCATTTTATCCACACCAGCCCACATTAAAAGCTTGCTTTTTATTTTAAAAAAAATGTTTAATTTAACTACCGAAAATGCTTTTATCGAGGTGATGTCCGATGTCAGCGGATATCCCAGGGTTATCCGCAGTGGATAACCCCTGGGATATCCGCTGCGGTCCCCGGGCGCGCAGAGAATGGCAACAACGCAACAAACAACCAATTTGTTGTCTCCCGTTTTATTCTATCTTTCTCCTTCTAACCAAAATTCTTGAATTGGCGCTATAACGCCTCGATCACACCGACAGCGTCATTACATTTCAGCAGTGGTGTAAGGTACTTAAGTATTACTTTCAAGTATTTTTTTTTGGTATCTGTACTTTACTATTTATATTTTGGCCTACTTTTACTTCACTACATTCCTAAAGAAAATAATGTACTTTTTACTCCATACATTTTCCCTGACACCCAAAAGTACTCGTTACATTTTGACAGGAAAATGGTCTAATTCACACACTTATCAAGAGAACATCCCTGGTCATCCCTACTGTCTCTGATCTGGCAGACTCACTAAACACTTTCTTTGTTTGTAAATTAGTTGGAGTGTGCCCTTGGCTATCCGTCAATAAAAAAACTAAACAAGAAAATTGAGCTGTCTGGTTTGCTTAATATAAGGCATTTGAAATGATTTATACTTTTACTTTTGATACTTAAGTACATTTTAGCAATTCCATTTACTTTTGATACTTAAGTATATTTAAAACCAAATACTTTTAGACTTTTACTCAAGTAGTATTTTACTGGGTGACTTTCACTTTTTCTTGAGTCATTTTCTATGACTCAAGTATGACAATTGAGTACTTTTTCCACCACTGCATTTCAGTACACCAGAAGTACATTCATTTGTGTTTGCATTGCGTTGCAGAGGTAGTTGAAGTGCATTCTGTGTGTTGCATACGGTGGATTTATTGAACGTATGCATTAAACTGCATGCGTAGACAGCTTGACAGAAATGGTAGAAGAAGGTGAATGAACTTTCGTTGCACACATATACAGTTGATGCCGAGTACCATTTTGCGCAATAGCACTGTAGGTGTGATCAAGGTGTAACCCATGGCGCTCTGTGTTGTCTTCTCTCTCCCATATTACCAGAGCTTTAGATCAATGACTTGTTAGGGGCTCCACATATCCTCCTCTCCCCCGTACCATTCATTACTTATCTGAATGGAGTTGCTGTGATTTATTATTCTCTTGAATAAGTAATGTTTTCCCATTGGCAGTATTACGCCCCAGGTTCCTGGAATGGCTGTAATCTATGTTTAATGAGTGGGCGCTGGACTGAGTCCTTTGTTATGATCTCATAGGGATGGATAGTGTATGGAGATACCACACTTAATGCCATGGCTTCTTGTTTCGGTCCAAAGTGATTTGCAATTATGAACGTTGGATCTAGCTAGCTGATTTTTCTCTGTCTTGCTTGGCAGCACCAAGCTGGGCTGCCGTCTCCACGGGGCCCTGTCTCTAAGCATTATGGGCCCACAGTGGGCTTATCCAGTGTGTGTCTATGAGTAGCGGCCCCCAGCTCCATCTCCAGGCAGAGTCCAAGTGAGAGGTGTAACTAATTGGCCCGGGGCGTTTAGATGTCTTCAGCAGGCCCGGTGCGGTGGCTCTTTCCCCATGCAGTGTGTCAAGTTTTAGGATGTGATGTACTACATTAATGATGGTCCGTCTGCTGGCATTAGAACCAGCCTTTTCCTGTGCCGCCATCATTAAAAAACGCCACCAGTCCACTTCCACCGCCCAGGTATCGCCTTCAGTGTGTCTCGATACTAACAGGGACCTCCCTTATACGGCTCAGCTTCCCCCTTGCAAGGACAGAGAAGGACGCCACCAAGGGCTCTCATCTTAAGAGTGGAAGATGAAGAGAGGGAGAGAAACACACAAAGATTTTGAATGAGACCTAGAGGAATAATGATATTCCTGCAGTTAGTGAAAAACTGGGTACCAACAAAAGCTGTTTGTGACGTAAGCATAGTGATCTTCAAGGAGATTGGCTGACCGGTTCCGTTCCATCTGCTGTTTTGAGGGGGTAGCTTTAGCGTAAGACTTAGGTTAGGAAGAGGAATAAATTGGTCTCACTTAGGAGTGCAGGGCTTTGATTTATTGAGCAAAGATTGTGTCTATAGCGTTTTTTGTTGTGTATGTGAATGAATACTTGTATGTGTGTGTACGTGCTTACAGTACATGCTACATCTCAGTGGTGTGAGTATTTTTTTCCGAAGGGAAAGCTTCCGTCGTGCATCATGTAGCAGGTCGGTGGCGGTCGGCAGCGTTGCTGACGGCTTTGTTTATTAATGCGCTGTATACTGAATATCACACCTCGGACCAGTGATCTGCAACATGACAGCCTGTGTTTTTCCTTCCGCTGTTGCTCTGAATAGTCATCCACCTTTTTTTAAATGTCAGCTCACAAACTCAGTGGCTCCCTAATTCTCTGCATAATGTGGTGCGAGATGATGATAGTGATCACCTTTTATTCATTTCTCCATTGAGACAGGCTATTCATGGGTTGCCCGTTTTATTCACAATATTGTTTTGAAGACGTACTCCTGACTGAACATTCTACTCAATGTGTTCTCAATTGGCACTGATTATGGTTTTCACAAAAGTGCATTATAGTGACTTGGAAATATGTAATTTCAAAAAAGCCAAATAATCAGTAAAACTTTTTGATTATCATTTTAATGTTGACAGATTGCAATGATTTCCCTATTTCCCTGCCGTGTCATGAAAGGTTGCGGGCGTGATACAGTTTCCCCAAAAATCTTTGTTTATCTAGCAGTGGATACAATCACATGCAACTTCAAATGCAGCTCGTGCAAGTTAAAGGGTCACTTCTGGATTCTGGCAATGAAGCCCTTTATCTACTTCACCAGAGTCAGATGAACTCGTGGATACAATTTTTATGTCTCTGTGTGCAGCCAAAATCCCGACGTATCCCTTTAACAAACGTAATAGTATTTTTATTGGAATTTAACAGTTCTCTTCCACATTAAGAGATACAGTAACAAAGTTAAAGTAAGAATATCAAAAAATATGAACAGACAGACACAAAACCTTAGTTTAAATAAAGGCATTAGGTCCAATACATGGATTGTACAGTGTAATCCTGAGATAAGTAAACAACCACCATTTTAAGAAAATCCTTGCAGCATAAAAGCTGATAAATCAGGCTCTAGGTAATTCAAATAAGGTTCCCACACTTTGTGGAACTGATCTGTTTTAGAATGTAATGTATAAGTCAAATATTCCAATGGAACCCATTCAAATATTATCTTATGCCAATCTTTAATAGACGGCACCTTGTCACTAACCCACTAAGAATTTTTTTCCTCGCTGCGAAGGTAAGGATGTTGTAAAGCCTCCTCTTACCCACAGAAGTAACATGCCTACTAGGGAGACCTAACAGCAAAGAAACTGGGTCCAATTCTAGGTCGACCCCCAGGATTTTTTTCAATTTCTTGAAGAACATTAGACCAGTACCATTTGTAATTTTGAACATGAGCATAAACAATGTGTTAGTGTGCATTTTATATTTAAGACACTTAGGAGAGGAGGAGGGGCTAAAAGCATGTCTGCGATTTGGGGATATATGCAATCTGTGTATTATTCTTAATTGGATTGCTCTAGTACGATTACAGATAGATGTTGATTAGCATATTTCCAAATGTCCCCCCACATCAATAGTAACAGAACATTATTTCTCCCAGACTTGCTTGACCCCCTGTGTGTCAACAGTAGAAAAGGACCTTAAAGAATCATAAAATAAACATATACATTTTCCTTTGAGAAAAAAAATACTATTCCAATAAGACACATCAGGGTTGCCAATCAAGGTGGTACTCTTCAAAATACGTCTAACTTGTAAAAGCGGGAAAGTCCTGCTTTGGGAGTTTCTCAACCATCTGCTCCAATGACAAAGTCTTATCAACGAATAAATCATTTAGTCTGCCTATGCCCTTATTAAGCCAAATGTTAAAGCCAGCATCCAACAATCCAGGTACAAAATTTGGGTTGTTAAGAATCGGGGTAAGAGCAGAGGTTAGTTTGGACCTACCCAAGAAATGTAGAACTGACCTCCATGCTTTGAGTGTATTCAGTGTAATGGGATTATTGCAGTAATCCTTTACAGATTTATCTAACCAAATAGAGGAGTCATCATATGTGATCCAGTTAGAAATATAATTTAATTGGTTACACCACTGATGTTATATTGGGCAGATCCAAGCCCCCCAGAGAACTTGGCAACTGCAATATTGCATCTTAAATCTTGGCTTGCGCTTACTCCATATAAAGGAAGTTAACCAGCAATTTCAATATTTTATTACCTTATTGGAATGTGAGACTGGGATCATTTGGATTGGGTAAAGTAGTCTAGGTAAAATATTCACTTTCAAGAGGGAAATTCTACACAACCATGAAATTGGAAGAGTTCCTGTGCTCCAGGTCCTGTCTTGTTGAGTGAAATAAGGGAACAAAATTGGCTTTGTACATTTGCTGGAATTTGGGAGTTAGGTTTTATGGATCTGGGTATATTCCTGAGGGAGACAATGTAAAAGGAAAGGGGGAGAGGTAGTAGGTACAGAGCTAAGACTACCAAGTGGCATAGCCTCTGATTTAGTTAAATGAATATTGTAGCCTGAGAATACACTGAACGATTCAATAGTATTAACAAGAGATGTAATTGAAGTCTCGGGGCTAGAGATGAATATCAAACCATCAACATACAAGCTTATTTTATGATCAACGTCAGCAATGAGCAGCTATTTGAATTAGCCCATTAGTAAGGACAGCAGCCTGAGGGTCATCATATAAAACCTTAACCCATTTTATAAAGTTATCACATAGACCAAATTTAGTCAGTGCAAAGAATAGGTAGGACCACTCCACTCGGTCAAATGCTTTTTCAGCATCTAGAGGGAACATAAGACCATCCACAGCACTTCGTTGGTAGGCTTGAATGACTTTAAGAAGTCGCCTGACATTATTACATGACTTATGGCCCTTAATGAAGCCAGTTTGGTCCCCTTTCACAATTAGTGGCAATAAGTCCTCTAGTCGTGTGGCTAGGATTTTAGAAAGCAATTTTCTATCCACATTCAGAGGGGCAATAAGTCTGTACGAGGAACAAGACTCTTGGCATTTCCCCTTTTTGAGAATCAGTTACAGTGAGGGAAAAAAGTATTTGATCCCCTGCTGATTTTGTACGTTTGCCCACTGACAAAGAAATGATCAGTCTATAATTTTAATGGTAGGTTTACCCTTGTTGGCAATCAGAGGTCAAACGTTTCTTGTAGTTGGCCACCAGGTTTGCACACATCTCAGGAGGGATTTTGTCCCACTCCTCTTTGCAGATCTTCTCTAAGTCATTAAAGTTTCGAGGCTGACGTTTGGCAACTCGAACCTTCAGCTCCCTCCACAGATTTTCTATGGGATTAAGGTCTGGAGACTGGCTAGGCCACTCCAGGACCTTAATGTGCTTCATCTTGAGCTACTCCTTTGTTGCCTTGGCCATGTCTTTTGGGTCATTGTCATGCTCGAATACCCATCCACGACCCATTTTCAATGCCCTGGCTGAGATTTGACGGTACATGGCCCCGTCCATCGTCCCTTTGATGCGGTGAAGTTGTCCTGTCCCCTTAGCAGAAAAACACCCCCAAAGCATAATGTTTCCACCTCCATGTTTGACGGTGGGGATGGTGTTCTTGGGGTCCTAGGCAGCATTCCTCCTCCTCCAAACACGGCGAGTTGAGTTGATGCCAAAGAGCTCCATTTTGGTCTCATCTAACCACAACACTTTCACTCAGTTGTCCTCTGAATCATTCAGATGTTCATTGGCAAACTTCAGATGGGCATGTATATGTGCTTTCTTGAGCAGGGGGACCTTGCGGGCGCTGCAAGATTTCAGTCCTTCACGGCGTAGTGTGTTACCAATTGTTTTCTTGGTGACTATGGTCCCAGCTGCCTTGAGATCATTGACAAGATCCTCCCGTGTTGTTCTGGGCTGATTCCTCACCGTTCTCATGATCATTGCAACTCCACGAGGTGAGATCTTACATGGAGCCCCAGGCTGAGGGAGATTGACAGTTCTTTTGTGTTTCTTCCATTTGCGAATAATCACACCAACTGTTGTCACCTTCTCACCAAGCTGCTTGGCGATGGTCTTGTAGCCCATTCCAGCCTTGTGTAGGTCTACAATCTTGTCCCTGACATCCTTGGAGAGCTTTTTGGTCTTGGCCACGGTGGAGAGTTTGGAATCTGATTGATTGATTGCTTCTGTGGACAGGTGTCTTTTTATACAGGTAACAAGGTGCGATTAGGAGCATTCCCTTTAAGAGTGTGCTCCTAATCTCAGCTCGTTACCTGTATAAAAGACACCTGGGAGCCAGAAATCTTTCTGATTTAGAGGGTGTCAAATACTTATTTCCCTCATTAAAATGCAAATCAATTTATAACATTTTTGACATGTGTTTTTCTGGATTTTTTGTTGTTGTTATTCTGTCTCTCAGTGTTCAAATAAACCTACCATTAAAATTATAGACTGATAATTTCTTTGTCAGTGGGCAAACGTACAAAATCAGCAGGGGATCAAATACTTTTTTCCCTCACTGTATATGTTAGCTTCCGTCAGAGTTTGAGTAAGGCAGTAATTTGAAAAGGAGTGGTTAAACATATCAAGCAATGGCTCAAGGATCAGGCCATGGTACTCCTTATAGAACTCACTACAAAACCCGTCTGGTCCTGAGGCCCTACCATTTTGCAGATTCTCAATTGGGAACATGATCTCTTCTTCGTTAATAGGGGCATTATGGACAGACCTCTGTTCTTTGGAAATAGTAGGGAGCTCAATCTTAGAAAATAAGTCCTCTGTTAGTTTGGGTGCATCATTTGTCAGTTTTCGAGGCATACAGATTGGCATAAAATGTCTTAAAATTACTAATTTATCCATTTATTTTCATAAATGTTTGCAATCAGTAATAGTAGCAATTGACTGGGAGTCTGCTCTCTTTTTAGCTAAATGAAAATCAAATCAAATGTATTTGGTCACATACACGTATTTAGCAGATGTTATTGCGGGTGTAGCGAAATGCTTGTGTTCCTAGCTCCAACAGTGCAGTAGTATCTAACAGCTCACAACAATACACACAAATCAAAAAGTAAAAGAATGGAAGTAAGAAATATATAAATATTAGGACGAGCAATGGACCATTTCAGATTGTCAGTGATGTGTACGCTGAGGAACTGGAAGATTTTCATCTTCTCCACTGCAGTCCCGTCGATGTGGACAGGGCTGTGCTCCCTCTGCTGTTTCCTGAAGTCCATGATCGGCCCATCAGGAAGTCCAGGACCCACTTGCACAGGGCGGGGTTCAGATCCAGTGCCCCGAGCTTAGTGATGAGCTTGGAGGGTACTATGGTGTTGAAGGCTGAGCTATAGTCAATGAACAGCATTTTTCCATAGGTATTCCTCTTGTCCAGATGGGATAGGGCAGTGTGCAGTGCGATTGCATCGTCTGTTGATCGATTGGGTTGGTAATCAAATTGACGTCATCTAGGGTGTCAGGTAAGGCAGAGGTGATAAGATTCTTAACCAGCCTCTCAAAGCACTTCATGATGACAGAAGTGAGTGCTACAGGGCGATAGTCATTTATAGTGGTGTAACGGACCGTCGTTGAACCGTGATCCATACAGATCACCCCCCGGTTTGGCACCCATGTGAACTGCGGCTCAATTGCAAAGTTTAACCATCATAGTGTGAAATACTTTTACTGCCGCTGTTACTTAAAGTAAAAATTCCCTAAATCTCAATGCAGAGTTGCAGTGAAAAGATAAAGACAAGACAGATGCGTGCTGTGTTTTACTCTGAAGCCTGAAGGTTGATTTTGATTATTTTAAAAAAGCAGTTGTGTGTACTGTTCACGTTAAAGGGGCATGTTGAATCCCAAAGAATCAATCCTGGATGCTCGCGTTGAAAAAGCAAAGAAGAAATAAGAGCAGTGACAGCCATGGCTAGCGGAGGAGCTGAAGAACTGGAAAAGCCTCCCGCTTCATTTAAGTCTCATTTATGGGATCATTTTGGCTTCCCTGTCAAATAAGGGTGGTGGACAACACATTACTGTGTGTAGGCATTGTGCCACAAGAAAGCCGTATGATCATGGAAATACATTGAGCATGGCCACACATTTTAAAGCGTCATCACCCTGGTATGTCAGCGACGGGAGCCAACTCGGCCAAGAGACAACTTCTCACCGCGGCATTTAAGCAGCCCTTTGCTGCAGAATCAGACCGGGCTGAAGCCATCACCAAATCTATTGGGATGTTTATCACTGTAGACATGAGGCCATACTCTGTTGTTTAAAAATATGGTCTAAGTGCTTGAGCCACGCTACGAAATCCCCTCGCGCACCGCACCCACTTCAGTATGAAGATCGAGCCAGATCTTTATGAACAGGAAAATATCAAAATTGTCGACAAATTATCCAAGACATCCTCTGTTATCCTCACCACAGACGGGTGGGCCTCCTGGGCAACGGAAAGCTACGTGACTGTGACTGCTCACTACACCATAGAGGAGTGGGAAATGTGAAGTCCGGTGCTACAGACATGCCCCCTTTATGAGAGTCACACAGGCACAAATCCGGTGCAGGTACTGCTAGGAGCAGTAGCAGAGTGGAAGCTAGAGAGGCCCAATAGCAATATCCCAATCACCACAGATAATGCCAAGAACCAAGTAAATGCAGTGATAGAAGCTGGACTGGGGCCACAGATAGCTTGCTTTGCACATGTGATCAATTTAGCATCCCAAAGGGGAATCTCAGTGAACCAGATTGGCCCCCTTCTTGGGAGAATCAGGAAGGTGGTTAACTTTTTCCACCGAAGCACAACAGCCGCTCATGTGCTTAAGACCAAGCAAGAAATGCTACAGCTACCGACCCACAAGCTCATACATGATGTCACAAAAAGATGGATTTCCACTTATGACATGTAGGAGCGATATCTTGAGCAGCAGGCAGCTGTATACTCTGCACTGACAGACAAGACCCTGGAAAAAAAACTAAAGACATCGTCACCTTGTCTGATAATGATGTGAAAGTGGCAGAGGAGGTCCTCCAGGTGCTCAAACCCCTCAAAACGTTTACAACCCTATTGAGCACTGAAACTGCACTGTCTGTGTCCATGATCCTACCTCTGAAAACAAGGATTCTACAATCCATGGACCCAAGTGAGGAAGACAGCACCATCACTAGAGAGGTCAAGGCTGCCATTAGAGTGGACCTGAACCCCAGATACCCCCCTAATGTACAGGACTACCTTCCTAGATCTACTGCACTGGATCCAAGGTTCAAGTCCCTCTCTCACCTAGACCCTGCCCTACACCGGAGGACATACAGTGATCTCACCACTGAGATTGTGGCCACTGAAGAGATGAAAAAAAAAAAAGAAAAAATAAGTGAATTACTTAATTACTAATAAATATAGTGCAGTCTAATCTTAGTCTATGCTATTGCTATTAGAATCATCCATTTTTGATTTGGAATAATTGTTTTTATAAAATGTTTTTTCCACAATAATAGTTTTATGAAATATGAAAATAAATTATGAGTTAGTTTAATAGATTTAAATCATTTTTTTTCTGCAAGGTCAAACCGTTAGAGCCTACAGGAGCAGACTCAGAAGCATCTCCTCCACAAAATAATTTGGCCATGAAGGAACTTTTTGGGGAGACTTTTGCGAGCTAGGACACAGGTAAGACGTTTGCCAACACCATCAAAGAGGAGGCAGCAAGCGGCATTCCAGTGGATGGTGATCCACTGGCGTAGTGGAAAAGCAATGTGTGTAAATACACACTCATTGCCATGATGGCAAGATGCTACTTGGCTGTGCCTGACACTTCAGTTCCTTGCGAGAGGGTGTTCTCCACGGTAGGGTAATAGTGACGGCAAAGAGGTCTACCCTCTCCCCAGACATTGTAGACATCCTCATCTTGTTGAAAAATAATTTGAAGTTATATGCTCAGGTCTGCTTTGCTTTCTTTTTGTACTTTTTTTTGTTGATGTGGACACGGGATATTTTTACATTCACTATTGTTCAAAGGAAGAAGGTATCATGCCTCATATTGCACTTTAATTTAACAATTGAGCATTGAATATTTTATTTTAAGATTTTATTTAAACATTGAAAAGTTCCTTGCTTTAAGTGTTCTTTAAGGAATAAATGGAAAGCAATTCATCATTTGTCTTTTTTAGTTTTTTTTGCTTATCCCATTAATGATCTGACCCGTGACTCAAAACCGTGATCTGAACCGGTCGGGTGAACTTGTGTTTCTGTATGTTATCACAATCACACCATGAGTAGTTAATCATGAAACATACACTATGTCTTTCTTCTTCCCAGAGAGATCTTTAATCCTATCTGCGCCATATACTGAGAACCCAGCTGGTTGTATGGACGGGGACTCTATATCCCGAGAGAGCCATGATTCTGTGAAACAATATGTTACAGTGCCTGATGCCTCTCTGGATGGAGATCCTTGCCCTGAGCTCGTCTACTTTATTGTCCAGTGGCTGAGTATGACATAATCCAACCCCTCGCTACTTTGGGAAACCTGTCAAGTGTACGCCAGGGATTGGATTATCTGTTGATTGGGAGTTAGAGAAATAATGTTGAACTCTGTGATAAAATATGATGTAAATGTATGGTCTTTAATAATGGTTGTATTCTATCTCCAGTGTCTTGATGGATTTGGTGACCCTTTGAAGTTTCATTCCCAGGATCACCTCAGCGTGATAAGATATGACGATGCTTCCTATATTAGCAGATAAAACAGGCTGCCAAGATGTCTTGTGCATAAAAAGCAATATATTCTAGTCTGACATCCATGGGGTGCAGAGAAAAAGGTTAACTCTCTGTTGGAGGGATGGAAGGGGGAAAGGTCACAAATAGCTTTAAAGCGACCTAGCTTGAGGAGAGGATGAAGCTATGCTCCTGGGAAACTTGTCAATAAGGGGGTTAAACAATTAAAATATCCTCCAACCACAGCATTATCTGAGTTTTTAATTCTGTGAAGTGTCGAAATACCTTGAGGAACTCGGGGGTGGGCAGGCGTGAAATAAATATTCATTATGGATTTTTTTTGCCCTTGTAAATTACCTTTAATTCTATCATAACAACCAAATGTATCTTTCACACAATTCATCACCTTAAGTGGCAGGTTATTTTTCACAAGAAATGCCACACCTCTACTACTGGATGTAAATGATGAGAAAAACTTTCCCAAACCCCCTTACTGAAATTTCAGATGCTCCTTATCATCCAAATGAATTTCTTGCAACTTTTTTTTCTTCCTTTTAATGAGATTATGGCTCCCTCTAATGTTCCATGTACATACACTGCATTCGGAAAGTATTCAGACCCCTTGACTTTTTCCCACATTTTGTTACAACGTTATTCTAAAATTGATTAAATCGTTTTTTCCCCTCATCAATCTGCACACAATACCCCATACTGACAAAGCAAAAACAGGTTTTTGGAAATTTTTGCAAATGTATAAAAAGAAAACAACTGAAATATCACATTCACCTAAGTATTCAGACCCTTTACTCAGTACATTGTTGAAGCACGTTTGGCAGTGATTACAGCCTCGAGTCTTCTTGGGTATGACACTACAAGGTTGGCACACCTGTATTTGGGGAGTTTCTCCAGTTCTCTGCAGATCCTCTCAGGTTGGATGGGGAGTGTTGCTGCACAGCTATTTTCAGGTCTCTCCAGAGATGTTATATCGGGTTCAGGTCTGGGCCACTCAAGGACATTCAGAGACTTGTTAGTGGCCATTTCTGCATTGTCTTGGTTGTTGTCCTGTTGGAAGGTGAACCTTTGCTTCTGTCTGAGGTCCTGAGCACTCTGGAGCAGGTTTTCATCAAGGACCGCTCTACTTTGCTCTGTTCATCTTTCCCTCGATTCTTACTCGTCTCCCAGTCCCTGCCGCTGAAAAACATCCCCAGGGCATGATGCTGCCACCACCATGCTTCACCGTAGGGATGGTGCCAGGTTTCCTCCTGACGTGATGCTTAGCATTCAGGCCAAAGAGTTCAATCTTGGTAACATCAGACCAGAGAATCTTGTTTTTCATGGTCAGAGTCCTCTTGGCAAACTCCAAGCGGGCTGTCGTACATTACAGAGGAGTGGCTTCCGTCTGGCTACACTACCATAAGGACCTGATTATTGGAGTGCTGCAGAGATGGTTGTCCTTCTGGAAGGTTTTCCCATCTCCACAGAGGAACTCTGGAGCTTTGTCAGAGTGACCATCGGGTTCTTGGTCACCTCCCTGACCAAGGCTCTTCTCCCCCGATTATTCAGTTAGGCCGGACGGCCAGCTCTAGGAAGAGTCTTCCTGGTTCCAAACTTCTTCCATTTAAGAATGTTGGAGGCTACTGCCTTCTTGGGGACCTTCAATGCTGCAGACATTTTTTGGTACCCTTCTCCAGATCTGCTCCTTGACACAATCTTGTCTCGGAGCTCTACGGACAATTCCTTCTACCTCATGGCTTGATTTTTGTGCTGACATGCACTGTCAACTGTGGGACCTTTATATAGACAGGTGTGTGCCTTTCCAAATGATGCCCAATCAATTGAATTTACCACAGGGGGACTCCAATCAAGTTGTAGGAACATCTCAATGATGGTAAATGGAAACAGGATGCACTTGAGCTAAAATTCGAGACTCATAGCAATGGGTCTGAATACTTATGTAAATAAGGAATTTCATTTTTTTTATATATATTTATATTAGCAAAAATGTCTAAAAAGCTGTTTTTGCTTTGTCATTATGGGGTATTGTAAGGCTTGAATGTTACAATAAGGCTGTAACGTAACAAAATGTGGAAAAAGTCAAGGGGTCTGAATATTTTCCGAATGCACTGTAAACAGTCTGTTACCTGCAATTGCACCCAATTTAATGGAATTGCAACCCTCTGCATGCACAGTGCATTCTTCCATCACATGTGCAGTGCACTCTCATCACATGTACAGCTGATTCTCAAGATCTTGCACACTAATGAGATACTATTGAGCCCACACTACTACATTGTCTGAGTCAAGGACTACATGCTTTCTGGTAAGTTTTGATTACAATACTGGGTTGGGTGAATTTATTTGATATGATATACATTATTTTTTGTTAACTAGTAAATAGTAGCCTACAGCAGGTGTGTTTAAATCATTTCTAACTTATTAACAATTTCTGCTACCATGTGGGTTGTAGCTTGCTTGAGCCTGTAACTGTGGAGTGTTACTTCACCTGTTTCCATACATGTTTCATTTTAAAACATTTATCTTACAAAGGAGTTGTTTAATCTAACTGCTTAACTATTTATGTGTACATGGAATTGTATTTGTTGTTTTTTTACTCATTTTCTTCCTAATCTTTACAGGAAAGTGCCACGGGCACTATTTGATGTGTGGAGACATTTCACTGCAGCTAATGTAGAAGGAAAAGCTGTGTACATTTGCAAATACTGTGCCAAATCATGTGAAGAATGCAATAAAGATGCAGAATCATGTGGCCAAGTGCATGAAGTTCCCTCAGTGCTCACAACAAGCAACCTCTGACCAAAGTCCCTCTACCTCTATTCGAGGTGAAAATGTTGCATCAGACACCTTATCGATAGCAACAGCTCATGGTCCTCCTGGAATCATACGTTTTTGACTCAATGGAGGAACGTAGTCAAAGAAATGCTGATGAATGTCTTGCTCGAGCTGTTTATGCAAGTGGTTCACATCTGATGCTCACAGGCAATGTGTATTGGAAGAGATTTCTGAATGTTCTTCGCCCAGCATACACCCCTCTAACCAGACATGCTTTCTCTACTCATTTGCTGGATGCAGAATTCAACAGAATTCAAGTGAAGGTCAAGCAAATCATAGAGAAAGCAGACCTTATTGCAATCATCTCTGAAGGGTGGTCGAATGTTCGTGGGAAAGGAATAATTAACTACTTCCTCTCCACCCCTCAACCAGTATGCTACAAGAGCACAGACACAAGAGACAACAGACACACCGGTCGCTACATTGCAGATGAGCTGAAGGCAGTGATCAATGACCTTGGACCATAGAAGGTATTTGCACTGGTGACAGACAATGCTATGAACATGAAGGCTGCTTGGTCTAAAATGGAGTCCTACCCTCACATCACACCCATTGGCTGTACTGCTCATGCATAGAATCTGCTCTTCAAGGACATCAATGCACTGAAAATAATGGATACACTCTACAAGAGAGCCAAGGAAATGGTTAGGTCTGTGAAGGGTCATCAAGTTATAGCAGCAATCTACCTCACCAAGCAAAGTAAGAAGATTAAGAGCACCACATTGAAGCTGCCCAACAACACCCGTTGGGGTGGTGTTGTCGTCATGTTTGACAGTCTCCTGTAGGGGAAGGTGTCTCTCCAAGAAATGTCATATCACAGTCTGCCGATATGGACAGCCCCATCAAGAGGATCCTCCTGGATGATGTATTTTGGGAGAGACTGGTAAGCAGCCTAAAACTCCTGAAACCTATAGCAGTAGCCATTGCACGGATTGAGGGAGACAATGCCATCCTGTCTGATGTTCAGACTCTGCTTGTAGATGTAAGAGAAGAAATCCGTACTGCCCTGCCCACTTCACTGTTGCTCCTAGCAGAGGAAACTGCAGTTCTGAAATACATCAAAAAGTGTGAAGACTTCTGCCTGAAGCCCATACACGCCACAGCGTACATGCTAGACCCCAAGTATGCTGGCAAGAGCATCCTGTCTGGTGCAGAGATCAACAAGGCCTATGGTGTCATCACTACCATGTCTCGACACCTTGGCCTGTTCTTGGCAGTCTGGCGAAGTACACTTCCAAGCAAGGGCTTTGGGATGGAGATGCAATATGGCAGTCGTGCCAACATATCTCATCAGCCACCTGGTGGAAGGGACTTTGTTGATCTGAGGCTCTTCCCCTGTTGCCACCATCATCCTCCAAATCTCACCAACATCAGCCGCCTCAGAGCGCAGCTGGTCCTTGTTTGGGAACACACACCAAAGCACGCAACAGGCTGACCAATACAACAGTTGAAAAATTGGTGGTCATCCGGGCAAATTTATGGCATTCTGAGCCTGACAATGAGCCATCCTCAACAAGGTTGGAAAGTGACAGGGAAGATGTGGCCTCAGAGTCTGATGTTCAAGAGGTGGACATTGAGGAGGTCCAGGGGGAAGACATGGAATCCTGAGAGGAAGACAACCAAAGCTTTGGTTTCATTTTACAGATGTATGTTGAAAACATTTTTTGGGAGATGCGATGGATCATTGGGTATCTTTCAATATTCCCTTTCTTTTGTTGTTCAGTGAAATCATCCCATGTGAAGAGTCAACTAATTTAATTAAAGTTCAATTTGTAACTAAACAGTTATTTTTTTATTTCTATTGGAAGGATTTAATCATTTGGAATTATGTCTACTTATGATGAGGTAAAAGGTTTATGTTTCTGTCTCCATATATGGTAAATATATCCAATGCAAAAAAATCTACATTTAAATGGTATTCATTTGCATATATTTCCGTTAATTCCCACAGAATGTTTCCACCTCTGAATATTCCCCAAAATGTGCAACCCTACTGAAGAGTCACTTTACGGGTCGCTGGCAAGTATCAACATGGGCTTTGAGTCCAAGGAAAATACAAACAAGATCTTTGGTTTACTTGTTCCGTTGCGATACCATGGACGTATACTGTATAACTACGTTGTATGTTTTATGAATAGCACAGGGATGTATTTCTTCAGTCAGTTCTACACCTTTTATAAACTAGTCAACACTTGCTGTTCGGTCGTCAATCAAAGCACAGTAAGTGCGTGTAGTATCTGTGGCTGTATATGCCTTTGAAACTCGCAAAAGAAAATAAATGAATGTGCCACATACCGCAGACTGACAAACCAGCACTGTTTCTCTGTCATTGCTCGCTTTGTGACTGACAGGCACCAACCAGTCCTATCACTAGAAGATGCGTATCATTCATTCTAGCGGGAGAAGGCTAAACCGACTTTTCTGACTAGCGAATTGAAACTTTTAAATGGAAAGAAGTTAATTTAAAAGTGGGAAAAGCAGCTTACAATGAGTCTTATCGGCTATTTAGCTGACAGCCCGCGCTTATGGAAAACACCGGTGGAAGTGCTTTTCATTCTCTCGTCACCTATGGGCTAATAGAATGCGTTGCCCGCGAGCGCCTGATGGGCGTTTCTGTTCGACTACAATTACAGCCCCTTGTAGCCTCGTTAATCCTTGGGCTGAGGCCATGCTCCTGGTCACAGCCGTGTCCATTTGGGGAACGGAACAGAAAAAACACACCTGAGATGGATGTATTTGAACTCTTCCTGATCTTATCTGTCTATTGTCTATCATGCGCTCACTTCTTCGCTCTCTCACTCTTTCTTGCGTTTTTTTCTTCATCTTTCTCTGGCTCTCGCTCTGAGTATTGCCTTGTTCTAAGGACACATTGGTTCTATAATTAATGTTGGGCCTCTGTTTCTCTCCATCTCTAACACAGCAGACAAGAATGCTAGCTGCTTGTGGCGACTTTGTCTGCTCAGTTAGGCACATAGTCTACCGTTCATCCATTTAATTGGACCCACTTCACAGAAGTAAATAGATTAGCTATTTCAAGTATTTTTCTCTTTTATCCGAAGCGCAGTTTAACGGTAGATCAGAAGGTTCATCTTTTCCATTTGTTGGCTACTACATCTGTATACTGTAACGTAACATTTCTCATAGACAATATTATATTTATTAACATAATATATGTGCCATAATTCCTCAGCTTTTTGGGTCATGGTGTGTTCATATTGCAGAAGTAGACATACTACTATACAATTTACCATGCGCATATTAATGTGCAATTGTTTTTGTCTCAGACATGGTCGGATACAGCAAATATCACTGCAAAAGAAAACATTCTGCCAACCCCTCCAAAGACATTTGATCAAGTTGGCCATGTACTGTATTGCCATTTCCTTAGATATTGCCTCGGCCTAATTACAATATGTCCAAAGTATGGGCGTTTTCTCAGGTGGAGTTATAATGCTTGTTCACGACAGGTCAGATATCGGGAAAACATGCGTATGTATGGTGCACACCAAGTTTTATGAATCTCAATATTTTTGTGTCTTTTCAGAAATGGCTCACGCAGATCATTTGAGTTAAATTTACGCAGTGGTTATAAATGAGGCCCCTGGTGAGTGAACTCTCACCCTGGCTAATCAGTGGAACTACCAGGTGGAAAAGTAAACCTGAGGTACTGTGGACTTCTGAGTAGCCCTGCTCTTGCATCTTGTCATCACCTTCTGCATTATGTAATGACTGCCACACAACACAGACTAACACTGGAGGCCGGGTGGGCTTTTGTTTGGAACAAGCCTCAGTACAGCCCCTCACAACCCTTCCCTTGTCCGTATTTCATCGACAAAAGGTTTCCAAGTAGGAGCAACAGAAGCTCAGGTGTGAGGTTCTCAAAGGCACAGAGGGGTTAATCACAATTGATCTAGCTGAATGTTTGTGGTCTCAACTATGGGATTCTCTGTGGCGCTCACCCGTGAATACATACACACCCACACACCTCGTTCCAACTGATAATCACTTTTTATTTGTGTGGTAATCCTGTCTTTCCACGCCAGTTCACTATGACCAACAGCCCATGGCCATTGTAATGGTTTGAGGCGCACTGTTCTTAGAGCATCTTACCATGGCAACTGTATTACGACTCGGAGGAGTAATCGGCCATAGGGGGAATGAGCTTTAAAGTGAATCTGTGTGTGTCGACTCGTGCTTTGACAATCCATAGATCCCCTGGCCAGCCTTGGGGTCTATACCATACCGAGTCGACCCAGGCCCAGCCGATGTACGGTTATGCTTGAGCTGTTTTTGAAAGAGATCAAATATGAGCAGTCACAGCATTTAGAGGACCGCTGCTCGGCAACCGGTGCCATGACAACGAGCTCAGCCTCTTTAGATGGCTAGATGCTGAAAATGTTAGAGTAGTTCATTTGGTTATTCACTCATATATTTAAGGCATCCACTTGAAGTTCTTTAAATTGTCAGTCAAACCCCCCTCCACCCTGATTGCTAGTGGGTGATGTGCTTATTAATGCTAAATAGCTTTGAAAAAACTGATTTGTCATCTGTTTGGAGCAGTTAAACTAGACGATCCCTCTCAAAGTTTGCACTGAGGGGGGCCTATTTAGTTTCAAAATTGGAGCAGATAATTGCAATTCAGACTTGATGAGAAGAAGGAACACATGCTTCGCCTACATAATTTCTATGCTGTTAACAAGGAAGCAAAATTAATAGAGCAGCCATTTAATGGTGACCATAAATAATAAGCTGACTGTTCTAGCTTGGGGGTAGATCAGCTTTAATATTGCAGATCGATTGTGGCGTCCATCAATGTAATTGTCTGCATAATTTCCAATCCCCCATATATATTTTTGTGTGTGTATATACATTTTTGTGTGTGTGTGTATATATTTTTTTGTGTGTGAGAGTTTAAGTCGTAAGTTAACATACACTTAGGTTGGAGTCGTCATAACTTGTTTTTCAACCCCTCCAGAAATGTCTTACAAACTATAGTTCTGGCAATTCGGTTAGGACATCTACTTTGTGCATGACACAAGTAATTTTTCCATCAATTGTTTACAGACAGATTATTTCACTTATAAATCACTGTATCACAATTCCAGTGGGTCAGAAGTTTACATAGTGGGAGGAAAAAAGTATTTGATCCCCTGCTGATTTTGTACGTTTGCCCACTTACAAAGAAATGATCAGTCTATAATTTTAATAGTAGGTTTATTTGAACAGTGAAAGACAGAATAACAATAAAAAAATCCAGAAAAACGCATGTCAAAAATGTTATAATGATTTCAAATGTATTTGGCTAAGGTGTATGTAATCTTCCAACTTCAACTGTATATATATCAGTCAAAAGTTTGGACAACTACTCTTTCAAGGGTTTTTCTTTATTTTTGCTATTTTCTACATTGTAGAATAATAGTGACGATGTCAAAACTATGAAATAAGACACATGGAATCAAGTAGTAACCAAAAAAGTGTTAAATAAATCAAAAATATATTTGAGATTCTTCAAAGTAGCCACCCTTTGCCTTAATGACTACTTTGCACGCTCTTGGCATTCTCTCAACCAGCTTCCTGAGGTTGTCACCTGGAATGCATTTCTATTAACAGGTGTGCCTTGTTAACCTCTCTAGGGTATGTGGGACGAACCAGACCCCCAAGGATGAACCAGACTTGTGGAGGTCTACAATTTGTTTTCTGAGGTCTTGGCTGATTTCTTTTGATTTTCCCATGATGTCATGCAAAGAGGCACTGAGTTTGAAGGTAGGCCTTGTAATACATCCACAGGTACACCTCCAGTTGACTCAAATGATGTCAATTAGCCTATCAGAAGCTTCTAAAGCCATGACATCATTTTCTGCAATTTTCCAAGCTGTTTAAAGGCACAGTCAACTTAGTGTATGTAAAGGAGGTGACTTCTGACCCACTGGAATTGTCATTAAGGAAAATAATCTGTCTGTAAACAATTGTTGGAAAAATGACTTGTGTCGTGCACAAAGTAGATGTCCTTAACCGACTTGCCAAAACTATAGTTTGTTAACAAGAAATTTGTGGAGTGGTTGAAAACGACTTTGAATGACTCCAACCTAAGTCTATGTAAACTTCCGACTTCAACTCTACGTACAGCAGGCCTATTTGATTTGAATACTATTCTCCTTAGGAAAATAAAGTTCATCTTATCAAGGTCAAAGGTTAAACATGTCCTCTGTGACCCCCCCCCCCCCTCATCTCTCAAGGGATCCCATGTTATCTAACAAGTTTTTTTTAAGACCATGACCCATCTGTCAAAGGGCTAAGTATAATTAAGTGCTTTTAATGATTACTGTGGTAAACTGTTTATAATGGCGCATTTGGCCTTGTATTTATCTCTCTCTCACTTTGTCCCCCTGCTCATGGCTTTACAAACTCCTCGTTCCCTCTCGCCTCCTCCCATCTCCCTGTGGTACCCCAGAGACCTGTACTACACAGTAGCTTTTCCCATGTGGTTTGTCTGGATTTAAACACTGTTTGTTGGCAGTTTGTGGCGAGTCGGGCTAAGGTCTGGGAGGCTGCTGTAGAGACGGGTCCCACGGTACCCCCACAGACCTGAAACACACTCCCTCGTCTCTGTCCAGCACCCAGGGTCCAGCTGCTCTTTCACCCTGTAATTGACTGGGCTGGGATTCTTATGCTGGATCTGATGGTCTGCCCAATGAGTTACCCAACTGTACATGTAAAGTCATGGCCAAACGTTTTGAGAATGACACAATATTAATTTTCAAAAGGCTGCTGCCTCAGTGTCTTTAGATATTTTTGTCAGATGTTACTATGGAATACTGAAGTATAATTACAAGCATTTCATAAGTTTCAAAGGCTTTTATTGACAATTACATGAAGTTGATGCAGAGTCAATATTTGCAGTGTTGACCCTTCTTTTTCAAGACCTCTGCAATCCGCCCTGGCATGCTGTCAATTAACTTCTGGGCCACATCTTGACTGATGGTAGCCCATTCTTGCATAATCAATGCTTGGAGTTTGCCAGAATATGTTGGTTTTTATTTGTCCACCTGCCTCTTGAGGATTGACCACAAGTTCCCAATGGGATTAAGGTCTGGGGAGTTTCCTGGCCATGGACCCAAAATATCGATGTTTTGTTCCCCGAGCCACTTACTTATCACTTTTGGCTTATGGCAAGGTGCTCCATCATGCTGGAAAAGGATTTGTTCATCACCAAACTGTTCCTGGATGGTTGGGACAAGTTGCTCTCGGAGGATGTGTTGGTACCATTCTTTATTCATGGCTGTGTTCTTAGGCAAAATTGTGAGTGAGCCCACTCCCTTGGCTGAGAAGCAACCCCACACATGAATGGTCTCAGTATGCTTTACTGTTGGCATGACTCAGGACTGATGGTAGCGCTCACTTTGTCTTCTCCGGACAAGCGATTCATCAGAGAAAATGACTTTACCCCAGTCCTCAGCAGTCCAAACCCTGTACCTTTTGCAGAATATCAGTCTGTCCCTGATGTTTTTCCTGGAGAGAAGTGGCTTCTTTGCTGCCCTTCATGACACCAGGCCATCCTCCAAAAGTCTTTGCCTCACTGTGCGTGCAGATGCACTCACACCTGCCTGTTGCCATTCCTGAGCATGCTCTGTACTGGTGGCGCCCCGATCCAGCAGCTGAATCAACTTTAGGAGACGGTCCTGGCGCTTGCTGAACTTTCTTAGGCGCCCTGAAGCCTTCTTCACAACAATTGAACTGCTCTCCTTGAAGTTCTTGATGATCCGATAAATGGTTGATTTAAGTGCAATCTTACTGGCAGCAATATCCTTGCCTGTGAAGCCCTTTTTGTGCAAAGCAATGATGACGGCACTGGTTTCCTTGCAGGTAACCATGGTTGACAGAAGAAGAACAATGATTCCAATCACCACCCTCCTTTTGAAGCTTCCAGTCAGTTATTCGAACTCAATCAGCATGACAGAGTGATCTCCAGCCGTGTCCTCATCAACACTCACACCTGTGTTAACGAGAGAATCACTGACTGTCGGCTGTTCCTTTTGTGGCATGGCTGAAATGCAGTGTAAATGTTTTTTTTGGGGATTCAGTTCATTTGCATGGCAAAGAGGGACTGCAATTAATTCCAATTCATCTGATCACTCTTCATAACATTCCGGAGTATATGCAAATTGCCATCATACAAACTGAGGCAACAGACTTTGAAAATTAATATTTGTGTCATTCTCAAAACTTTTGGCCACGACTGTACATACACTGACTATACTAAACATTAGGAACACCTTTTGCCCTCAGAACATCCTCAATTCGTCAGGGCATGGACTCTACAATGTGTCGAAAGCATTCCACAGGGATGCTGGCCGATGTTGACTCCAATGCTTCCCACAGTTGTGGCAAGTTGGCTGGATGACCTTTGGGTGGTGAACCATTCTTGATACACACGGGAAACTGTTAAGTGTGGAAAAACCCAGCAGCGTTGCACTTCTTGACATAAACCGGTGCGCCTTTCACCTACTACCATACCCCATTCAAAGGCACTTAAATCTTTTGTCTTCTCCATTCACCCTCTTGAATGGCGCACATAGACAATCCATGTCTCAAGGCTTAACAAGCCTTCTTTAACCTGTCTCCTCGCCTTCGTCTACACTGATTGTGTTCCTATTGTTTTGTACACTCCGTGTACAGCAAACTGAATTCTCAGCATCTGTAATTCTGAGTAATGTCTCAACCCGGTGTGCTTGGTGGTGTATGGGGGAGTCTCAGTAGTGACATCAACTACAGTACCAACCATGTAAGTGGCTCAGTGACTTTTCATCTTCTACTGAGCTTATTTTACAAACCAGGAACAGGAAGCCTGTGAGATTTGAATCAATTGCTATCAGGATTATTCAAATCCCACTCCTCTCAGTAATACTTTCACGTTCAAAGGTGTGTTTAAAAAAAGTTTTTACGATGTTTACATTTTAAGCCTATATCTAGAGTCCAATTCCTGCTAGTGATTATAATATGCATTTCATTTAAGTTAAGGTAATCTGGCAGTTGTTCAGTGCCAGGGGTCTTGTGGAGAAGCTGCTAGAGAGATTGGTTCAGGTAATTACACACAACCAACCGGCATTCTGTTAATTAATCGCACTCTCCTTCCAACTTCCTGTGTAGCCTATGTGTTTGTGACCAGAGTGATCAGCTGGTCTTTAGAGCAGCAACACAGGGGCGTACTGTAGTCTTTCACCTCACAGATTACCATAAATGCAAAGTTGAAATAATGACATGTTCTCCTTCTTATTCTCTGAGACGTTACATGCAAACGTACCATGCTATTTGATATCAACATGAGAACATGAAGAGCACTCTCACCCAGACTTTCTGTGTACTTTATAATGGCTACAAAACAACACTTGACGGTTTTATCGGCTCAACATTTCCAAGCTAGTCATTCAATGATGAAGCAACAAGTCACTGGAGTGTCCGTATGGCAGTTAGCCTATTGGTATTGCTGTGACGCAGTCAAAGGTGTTAGGCTAAGCGAGCGTAGTTAGAACACAAGTTGATCAATCAGATTGTATGGCCGGAAGCATTTTTTAAAATTTTATATGCCACAGAATACAGCTAAGCAGTGCATTAGCACAGCATCACGCAAACAACACATCTTCATACAGCTCTTCAAGCTTTTCCTCCTCACCCTTTCCTCAGGGAGAGGGTCCACCCCTCTACCTGCTGGTGGACTCGTCCTTCTTCCTCTGGCCAGTAGAATCCAACAGGTAGTCAGAATTACGACAACCAAGGTGAACGCAACAAACAGGACAGTTCGAGTGAAGTCCATGACAACACTCAAGAGGCCGTGCGTCTACATCATCTTCCCGACAGTTCTTCAACACTGGGCTTTCTTTCTCTGGTCACGTAGGGCTGCAGAGGCCGGCTGGTCCTTGAGTCTGGATCACGGTAGTCAGCCGGGGAGGCCAGACAGAGGTAGTCCTCAGTGTCGGACAGGGAGATGGGCTGGAGGGTCAGGTAGGACACCCTGGGCCAGAGTGGTTCCAGGTGAGGGCCCGAGTTTCGGATCCAACCTGCGGGGGCACACAGGTAGAGTTGCTGTCCGCCCTGCACCAGGCCACTGTCGGCTCCAACCTGTCACTGTACCACCTCACCCTACAGGACAGAGTGAAGGAGCTGGAGACGGGGGAGTTCCACCAACAGCCCTCAAACTTCACAATCTCTCACATTGTTGACAATGACCTGGATGGGAAAGCTCATCCAAATATCATTTATTTTAGCAAATAGCCTTGGTCTCAAACCTGTACGGTCCTGTATCGTCCATAGATATGTTGTTGGAATGAAGGAACGAAATGCCAAATCTGTTTGTCCACTAGGTTTGGACGTGGATTTGACCTGTGCGGTTCAGAGTAGTAAAGTTGTTGAATTCTGTTTTGACCATGCACTTTTTGGCGGGACACTGCAGAAGGAGTGCTTTTAATCTCCAGATGCTTGTGGACGAAAGCTGTGAACAACACTGTGTTGCAAGGTACTCTGGGCCCAAAATCAAGGTCCTGTTTACGTTTGTCATTTAGCAGACAGTCTTATCCAGAACGACTTAAGAAGTGGTCAGGAAATCTCAGCTTATTTATATATATATATATAGATAGATAGATAGATAGATAGATAGATAGATAGATAGATAGATAGTCCGGCATTTACGGTATATAAGCCACAACTTTTTCCCCAGGCTTTGAACCTCGCAGCTTAAACAATGACGCGGCTAATATATGGATTCTTTTCAGCTTTCAATTTTTTTTTTCTCCAAAAAAACACATTCTGTGACGTGCTCAGTTTTTTGCCGGCATGAAGCTTTCATTAGACCAATGAAATTGCCGAACGGGTTAAGGTCAAACAACTTTTTTGTTTACTGTTTAGATTAAATCGAGCGCGCTCATCATTCTGATTACGGTAGTCATTTTGTCACCCTCATCATGGCAAAGACACGGAGAAATGCATATGATGCAGCTTTCAAGTTGAAGGCGATTGATCTGGCTGTTGGAAAAGGAAATAGAGCTGCTGCACGGGAGCTTGGTCTGGAGCAATGACTTTCTTGGTAGGCTACTGTTTACTGCTAATTTTTTATTTTTTGTTACAAGCCGTGTTTCGTTAAAGCCTATTTATTTTTGTTACAAGCCGTGTTTCGTTAAAGCCTATTTATTTTTGTTACAAGCCGTGTTTCGTTAAAGCCTGTGTAAAGTTAATTTGTTTCAATGTACCGGTAGGTACCTGCGGCTTATAGACATGTGCGGCTTATTTTTGTTCAAAATAAATAAATTCAGTGGGTGCGGCTGATATTCAGGTGCGCTTAATAGTCCGGAAATTACGGTATATATTACTGTGTGTGTGTGTATTTATATTTGAGGAGCAGTGAGCACCACAGAACAAGAGCGTGGCGCTCCTTATCCACAGAACTGGTTGGTATACTATAAACTGTTTGATAACTTTAGACAAGAACACATGCCATACCATTAAACATTCCTTGGACTTAGGCCTAGGGAATCATGCGCTGGTCTGCTCATTGTGCATCCTGTGACCACATGGATCAATGTCACACATACTGTCATATTGTTCTCGTGCCCTTTCAGCTCCCAGCTCATACTGTGAAACAAGGGGCCTGTGGTTTTGAGATATTCCTATACCCTCCGTATAGATCTTCTGGTCTTTCTTTTCCAAGTATTTTCTCTCGTCAAAGACGGTGTACACAAACCTGACGTAATGGATTATGATGGGCAACATTCACAGGCCGAAGGCAAAAATATCACTTATTTTTGCGAATAGCCTATGCAGGATGTATGTTGGCCTATGCAGGATGTATGTTGGCCTATGCAGGATGTATGTTGGCCTATGCAGGATGTATGTTGGCCTATGCAGGATGTATGTTGGCCTATGCAGGGTGTATGTTGGCCTATGCAGGGTGTATGTTGGCCTATGCAGGGTGTATGTTGGCCTATGCAGGGTGTATGTTGGCCTATGCAGGGTGTATGTTGGCCTATGCAGGGTGTATGTTGGCCTATGCATGATGTACTGTATTTTAGTCTATGCTGTGTAAGTTAGGTTAGCATATGCTATGAACAGGTGAAGTCAGAAGTTTACATACACCTTAGCCAAATACATTTCAACTCAGTTGTTCACAATTCTTGACATTTAATCATAGTAAAAATTAGGATCACCACTTTATTTAAAGAATGTGAAATGTCAGAATAATAGTAGAGAGAATGATTTATTTCAGCTTTTATTTCTTTCATCACATTCCCAGTGGGTCAGAAGTTTACATGCACTCAATTAGTATTTGGTAGCATTGCCTTTAAATTGTTTAACTTGGGTAGCCTTCCACAGGCTTCCCACAGTAAGTTGGGTGAATTTTGGTCCATTCCTCCTGACAGAGCTGGTGTAACTGAGTCAGGATTGTAAGGCCTCCTTGCTCGCACACGCTTTTCCGTTCTGCCCATAAATGTTCTATAGGATTGAGGTCAGGGCTTTGTGATGGCCACTCCAATACCTTGACTTTGTTGTCCTGCCACGACTTTGGAAGTATGCTTGGGGTCATTGTCCATTTGGAAGACTCGTTTGCGACCAAGCTTTAATCTTGAGGATACCCTAGGATAGGGGGCGCCACAGCGCATTTTGAAAAAAATTCGTTCCCATTTTCAACGGCCTACTAATCAAACTCAGAAGCTAGGACATGCATATACTTATTATATATGGATAGAAAACACCCTAAAGTTTCTAAAACTGTTTGAATGGTGTCTGTGAGTATAACAGAACTCCTATGGCAGTCAAAACCCCGAGACCGATTGAAACAGGAAGTGGAATTCAGAATTGTGGACTCGACTTCTCATCTTTCCCTATTAATCACACCGTTAACAATGGTTCAGTGAGCACTTCCTATTGCTTCCACTAGATGTCGCCAGTCTTTTCAGTGGTTTGAGCCTTATACAGTCGAAACTCGGTGAATGAGACGCGTTGGAAATTGGTCACAGGGGATGGGCCATCACCATTATGACGCCGGCGGCCATGTCTACCCCCACCTTTGTAAACGGTTTGAAACACAATGAAATCATCCCCCTCGAATCTTATTTGCTCTCTTGGTGTTACAGGCCCTGAAGATTAATGTTTTACAACGTTTGACATGTTTCAACGAACCTAAATGGGAAAAAAATACAATACTGTGCCGCGCCCGGCAGAGTATTTGGATACAGCATTCAGACGCGCTAACAACAGAAAGCTAATGGAACATAAATGATGGACTTTTTCGACCGAAAATACATCTGTTGTGGACCTGGGATTCCTGGAAGTGCTTTCTGATGAAGACAACTAAAGGTAGGCGATTATTGACAATATTATACAAGATGCGATGTGACATGCGATTGTTCCAAGATGGCGCCGAGCTCGGTTTATTAGCTCATTTTCTGTGTATCGCATCTCCTTTTATCGCAAAGTGTGATTACCCAGTAAAGTTAATTTAAAATCTGGTATGACAGGTGTTCTCAAGAGATGTTCATCTATAAATGTTAGATTGACAATATAAATGTAAAAAATCTTTTCGAATAGTAATACATGGAATTATGCGCTGTTTCCCGGGACGCATTTGAGGGGAAAATAGTCAGTCAACGTTACGCGCCGATGTAAAATGCTGTTTTTATATATAAATATGACCTTTATTGAACAAAAGAATGCATGCATTGTATAACATGATGTCCTAGGTGTGTCATCTGATGAAGTTTGTAAAAGGTTAGTGCTGCATTTAGCTGTTTTTGGTTATTTGTGATGCAAGTGGTTGGTCGGAAAATGGCAATGTTGCTGCTTTTTACGATGGACTCATCTAACATAATCTAATGATTTGCTTTTCCTGTAAAACCTTTTTGAAATCGGACGACGTGGGTCGATTCAGGAGAGGTGTATCTATAAAAAAAATATATATATTATAAATTTTTGTAAAAAAAAATTGATTTTTTTTTTTAATGCTAATTGGCGATATGATTTTTCACTGGATTTTGATCCCGCTAACGGGATCAGACGCTGAAGAGGTCTTCCTGACTGATGTCTTGAGATGTTGCTTCAATATATCCACATAATTTTCCAACCTCATGATGCCATCTATTTTGTGAAGGGCACCAGTCCCTCCTGCAGCAAAGCACCTCCACAACATGATGCTGCCACACCTGTGCTTCACGGTTGGGATGGTGTTCTTTGGCTTGCAAGCCTCCCCCTTTTCCTCCAAACATAACAATGGTTATTATGGCCAAACAGTTATATTTTGTTTCATCAGACCAGAGGACATTTATCCAAAAAGTACGATCTTTGTCCCCATGTGCAGTTGCAAACCGAAGTCTGGCTTTTTTATGGCGGTTTAGGAGCAGTGGCTTCTTCCTTGCTTAGTGACCTTTCAGGTTATGTCGATATAGGACTCGTTTTATTGTGGATATAAATACTTTTGCTGTTGTTCTGGGATTGATTTGCACTTTTCGCATCAAAGTACGTTCATCTCTGAGACAGAACGCGTCTCCTTCTTGAGCGGATTTGACAGCTGCTTGGTCCCATGGTGTTTATACTTGCGTACTATTGTTTGTACAGATGTGGTACCTTCAGGCGTTCGGAAATTGCTCCCAAGGATGAACCAGACTTGTGGAGGTCTACAATTGTTTTTCTGAGGTCTTTGCTGATTTCTTTAGATTTTTCCAATGATGTCAAGCAAAGAGGCACAGAGTTTGAAGGTAGGCCTTGAAATACATCCACATGTACACCTCCAATTGACTCAAATTATGTCAATTAGCCCAACAGAAGCTTCTAAAGCCATGACATCATTTTCTGGAATTTTCCAAGCTGTTTAAAGGCACAGTCAACTTAGTGTATGTAAACTTCTTACCCACTGGAATTGTGGTACAGTGAATTATAAGTGAAATAATCTGTCTGTAAACAATTGTTGGAAAATCACTTGTCATGCACCAAAACTATAGTTTGCTAACAAGAAATTTGTGGAGTGGTTGAAAAACGAGTTTTGATGACTCCAACCTAATGTAAACTTCTGACTTCAACTGTACGTACTGTATGCTGGCCTGTGCTATATATGTTAGCCTCTGTATTGTCATTTGCGAGATCTTATTAAATTACTATGTATATGGATTATATATGGAATTCTATGCTTCTTTCCTTCTACCTGGGCAGTTAGAGGTTGTGTGTGTGTGTGTGTGTGTGTGTGTGTGTGTGTGTGTGTGTGCGGGAACGGCCGCATGAATAAAGGAACATGACATGCAAAGCTTTTTAGAAATCTGGCGGTGAGTGAACTGAGGTCTTGGCTCAGACACTTGACTTGGTCTTTACTGTCATCACGTAGATCAGTCGATGTGGGGTTGTGTCAAGCTTTAACTCATCATTACTCTCGGACAACAGGCACCATGGCTCATTTATCCTTCCATATGCCTGGCTGCGTAGGCTGTGTGTAGTGTAATAGGCAGTCTTCACAATCATTGTTAGTTTGGGTCGGTCTGGTCTGGTCTTGTCTGGTCTTGTCAAGACGTAGGAGACTGTGATTTCCTGACAGGATTTCCCACTGGATCCCAACCGCACCTGATGGCTTCCTCAATCAACGGCCATTTGAAAAAGCAGGGCATCGACAGGTGTCGAGTCACCGCCACCTCTACTGAGAGCAAGCTTTGTTTCCACTTTCTCCTGATAGTTGACTACTTATGTGTCTTGCCTGGCCTATCATATATCTTTATTTTTACTTTATGTTAGGTGTTGAGTGTGTGTGGTTCTTTGATACATCTGGTATTATAAGTAGAACCTAGGTTCATGCCTCTTTACCTATAAGAAGCTAATTAATTACCTATGGTACCGTGCGACAGATAAATCAACATAAGGAGCATAGTTAAAGGCATTTTTCTAATATGACTTGCTCATGTGTTTGTTTGGTACAGAAAGCAGCTGCAGGACTAGGAATGAAGTACATTCTTGCACATGTGTTGGTGTATCTGTGTCTATATGTGCTGTCTGTGTGTGTTTGTTCATCCCTTACTGTGCAAAGCCACATGCATTTCCTCACTCATTATAGTTATCAGACATGCCATTCATTTCTCTGTGAGAAAGACCAGGTGGCATGGTGGAGTGTGAAAGCAACAATCAACTGGGCACATTTCTCTCATGTATTTAGGGGGCAGGAAGCAATCATTGTTGGCTGGATGTCTCAACAGGTGGATTAGTTGGTTCCTACAGAGATCCTGGGGAGTGTGACGACATCCACTGGAATGGCTGTCCTTAGAGCTCTGGGCTGTAGCTGTTAAGAAGGTGACAGGTGTTCTTTTGGAATGACACAATTCAATTCAGACAACTATAATGTTTATAGGCCTAAGTCTTTGATCTTTTTATATGAACTGGAATGTGTTCTAGACTCATTTCCAGCCACGTGTGATGAACACATGCAATGAGTGCACATCGCTCCTGGGTGGTGCGCAGCGGTAACAGATGGCATGCCAAAGCCAACTGGGGCTCAGGCTTCACTAGTCCAATGCAATGTTTATTGGTAGAACCTCTGTAGCTAAAGTTTCTCCTGTGCGTCTTTCTTCCTTCCCCGTTCTGACTGCCGGTTCAACACGCTTGTCCGTCCCTGATAGATGTCCCCCCTACAGGATATGAATCCATAATCACAGAAATGTATAATCTCTGTATAGAATATGCCTGGGGCGGAGGAGCAAATATCAACCCAGCCTCCCGCCAGTGCTGAAATTAAGCTCGACGCCGTGGCTATCGAGCTGCACTGGTCCAGGTCTACCTCTCCCCTCTCTCTCACAATCTCTCTCTCTCCCTCATTCTCTCTTTCTCTCCCTTTCCATCTCTCTCCTGTCTTTTTCACTCTCTCCATCTTCCTGTGTTGCTAAAGCCTGTCTGATTTTTAGATTGGCTCACTGCACACAACCACTCTCTGTATAGGTCATAGGACGAGGCGGGACTTTAGATTGTAAAGGGGAAAACCAGCGACGTTGCTGACACCGACCACCCCTCGCTCCCAGATAAGCTGAACACCTTCGCTTTGAGGAGAGTAACACAATGCCGCCGGCGGAGAACGAGAGCACACTGCGGGGGCCCTGCTCTCAATCTCCGTGGCTGACATAAGACTTTCAAGCGTGTTAACCCTCACACGGCTGCCAGCATGGACGGCATCCAAAACCCTGTCCTCAGAGCATGCGAAGACCAGCTGGCTGGAGTGTTTATGGACATTGTTTCTCTCTATCGAGTCTGTCGTCCCCACTTTCTTCAAGCTCTCCACCATTGTAGCCTTCCCTGTAGCTCAGTTGGTAGAGCATGGTGTTTGCAACACCAGGGTTGTGGGTTCGATTCCCACGGGGGGCCAGCACAGAAAAACAATGTATGAAATTGTATGAAATGTATGCATTCACTACTGTAAGTCGCTCTGGATAAGAGCGTCTGCTAAATGTGTAAAATGTAAATGTAAATGTAAATTGTTCCGGTACCCAAGCAAGCGAAGTCACTGAGTTCAGTTACCTATCACCCAGTCAGTTCTGTCATCATGAAGCACTTTGAGAGGCTAATCAAGGACCATATCACCTCCACCCTACCTGACACCCTCAACCCACTATAATTTGCATACCATCCCAACAGATCCACAAGTGATGCAATAGCCACTGCACTGCACACAGCCCTATCCCACATGGACAAGAGGAATACCTATGTGAGAATGCTGTTCATCGACTACAGCTTGGCTTTCAACACCATAGTGCCTCCCAAGCTCATTACTTTGCTTAGGGCCATGGGACTGAACCCCTCCTTCTGCAACTGGATTCTGGCCTTCCTGACAGGTCGCCCCAGGTGGTGAGGGTAGACAACAACACCTCTGCCACGCCGATCTTCAACACGGTGGGCCCCCCCAAGGGTGTGTGCTCAGCACGCTCACCCATGTCCTCACCCATGTCCTGTTCAGCCATGACTGCGTGGCCATGCACAACTCCAACTCTCATCAAGTTTTCTGACGATACAACAGCCTGATCAACAACAACGATGAGACCGCCTACAGGGAGGATGTTAGTGCATTGGCAGAGTGGTTCCAGGGAAATAACTTCTCCCTCAATGTCAACAAAACGAAGGAGCTGATGGTAGACTCCAAGAGACATCAGGGAGAGCAGGCTCCCATCCACATCGACGGGCTGCAGTGAAGCAGTTGAAAAGCTTCAAGTTTCTTGGTGTGCACTGTACCGACACCGTGGTGAAGAAGCGCAACAGCACCTCTTGAACCTCAGTAGGCTGAACAAATTCTGCATGGCCTCTAAGACACTCATGAACTTGTACCGATGCACCATTGAGAGCATTCTGTCAGGCTGCGTCATCGCCTGGTACATCAACTGCACCGCTCGCAACCGCATGGCCCTCCAGAGGGTGGTGCGGTCAGCCCAACGCATCATTGCAGGCACACTGCCTGCCCTCCCGGATATCTACAGCACCTGGTGTCGTAGGAAAGCCAAGAAAATCATCAAGGACCTCAGCCACTCGAACCACAGCCTGTCCTCTAGGGCTGGGAGTTGTCAGGGACCTCACAATACGATATTATCATGATACTTAGGCGCCAATACAATATGTATTGTGATTCTCACAATTATATATGTTTTGCGATTCGAATCTGTGATTTTATTGCGATTCGAGTTTTGATCGTCATGGAAGTAAAAGTGCTGAAAACTAATTGACTCCGTATTTAAAAAGAAGCTGGAGAACAAGCTTAAAATGAAAAATATTGGAGTTTTGGTGCAGGTACAGCCAACTAGCTCAAATTATATTGCGATATTGTCAAAACGAAACGATATATCATAAAAAATGATATCCCAATATGTAACTGGAATGATTTTTTCCCTCCCATCACTACAGTTCACCCTGTCACAATCTAGCAGACGGAGACACTACAGTTTTGTCAAAGTCGGGACTGAGAGACTGAAAAACAGCTTTCATTACCAGGCCATCAGACTGAACAGCCCTCACTAGCCGGCCACTGCCTGGTACTCTGCCTGGCACCTAAAGACACTGTCAATAGTTGGCAACCGTCCTGTATTCTGCACGGCAACTAAAGACACTGTTTAAAAAAAAATATATATATTATTTTTATTTAACCTTTAGGCAAGTCAGTTAAGAACAAATTCTTATTTACAATGACGGCCTACTGGGGAACAATGGGTTAACTGCCTTGTTCAGGGGCGGAACGACAGATTTTTACCTTGGCACCTCTGGGATTCGATCCAGCAACCTTTCGGTTGCTACTGCAACCTTTAGCCAGCTACCACCCAGCTCTCTGCCCGGCACCTAAAGACACTGTTAATAGCCAGCTACCGCCCAGCTCTCTGCTCCGCACCTAAAGACACTGTTAATAGCCAGCTACCGCCCAGCTCTCTGCCCGGCACCTAAAGACACTGTTAATAGCCAGCTACCGCCCAGCTCTCTGCCCGGCACCTAACGACACTGTTAATAGCCAGCTACCGCCCAGCTCTCTGCCCGGCACCTAAAGACACTGTTAATAGCCAGCTACTGCCCAGCTCTCTGCCCGGCACCTAAAGACACTGTTAATAGCCAGCTACCGCCCAGCTCTCTGCCCGGCACCTAAAGACACTGTTAATAGCCAGCTACCGCCCAGCTCTCTGCCCGGCACCTAAAGACACTGTTAATAGCCAGCTACCGCCCATCTCTCTGCCTGGCACCTAAAGACACTGTTAATCGCCAGCTACCGCCCAGCTCTCTGCCCGGCACCTAACGACACTGTTAATCGCCAGCTACCGCCCAGCTCTCTGCCCGGCACCTAAAGATACTGTTAATAGCCAGCTACCGCCCAGCTCTCTGCCCGGCACCTAAAGACACTGTTAATAGCCAGCTACCGCCCCAGCTCTCTGCCCGGCACCTAAAGACACTGTTAATAGCCAGCTACCGCCCCAGCTCTCTGCCCGGCACCTAAAGACACTGTTAATAGCCAGCTACCGCCCCAGCTCTCTGCCCGGCACCTAAAGACACTGTTAATAGCCAGCTACCGCCCCAGCTCTCTGCCCGGCACCTAAAGACACTGTTAATAGCCAGCTACCGCCCCAGCTCTCTGCCCGGCACCTAAAGACACTGTTAATAGCCAGCTACCGCCCAGCTCTCTGCCCGGCACCTTAGAGACCGCTGCTCCATGTATATCGAGACATTGATCACTGGTCACATTAACAATGTTTACGTACAGTTTTACTCACTTTATATGTACACTGAGTGCACAAAACATTAGGAACACCTGCTCTTTCCATGACCTAGACTGACCAGGTGAATCCAGGTGCAAGCTATGATCCCTTATCAATCAGTGTAGATGAAGGGAAGGAGACAGATTAAAGAATGATTTTTAAGCCTCGACAATTGAGACATGGATTGTGTATGTCAAATCAAATCAAATGTATTTGTCGCATACACATGGTTAGCAGGTGTTAATGCAAGTGTAGCGAAATGCTTGTGCTTCTAGTTCCGACCATGCAGTAATATCTAACAAGTAATAACCTAACAATTCCACAACTACCTTGTACACACAAGTGTAAAAGAATGAATACGAATATGGACATAAAAATATATAAATGAGTGATGGCCGAACGGCATAGGCAAGATTCTGTAGATGGTATAGGGTACAGTATATACATATGAGATGAGTAATGTAGGGTATGAAAACATATAAAGCGGCATTGTTTAAAGTGGCTAGTGATACATTACAACAGGATGGCAAGATGCAGTAGATGGTATAGAGTACAGTATATACATATGAGATGTGTAATGTAGGTTATGAAAACATTATATAAAGTGGCATTGTGGCTAGTGATATATTTAATTACATCAAGATGGCAAGATGCAGTAGATGGTATAGCGTACAGTATATACATATGAGATGAGTAATGTAGGTTATGTAAACATTATATAATATAAAGTGGCTAGTGATAAATTGATTACATCAATTTGCCCATTATTAAAGTGGCTTGAGTTGAGTCAGTATGTTGGCAGCAGACACTCAATGCTAGTGATGGCTGTTTAACCTGTCTGTGCTAGGGGGCAGTATTTTCACGGCCGGATAAAAAACGTACCCGATTTAAACTGGTTACTACTCTTGCCCAGAAACGAGAATATGCAAAAATTAGTATATTTGGATAGAAAACATTCTAAAGTTTCTAAAACTGTTTCAATGGTGTCTGTGAGTATAACAGAACTCATATGGCAGGCCAAAACCTGAGAAGATTCCATGCAGGAAGTGCCCTGTCTGACAATTTGTTGTCCTTCTGTTGCATCTCTATCGAAAATACAGCATCTGTGCTGTAATGTGACACTTTCTAAGGCTTCCATTGGCTCTCTAAAGCCACCAGAAAGTGGAATGGGGTGTCTGCTGTCTCTGGGCAAAGTACAGCAGCAGAGTTTGTAAGTGGTCAGCCTGGGGACAGTGAGACTGAGATGCGCGTTCACGAGACTTCTCAATTTTTTTCTTTCAGCCTTTGAATGAATACAACGTTGCCCGGTTGGAATATTATCGCTTTTTAACGAGAAAAATAACATAAAAATTGATTTTAAACAGCGTTTGACATGCTTCTAAGTACGGTAATGGAATATTTGGAATTTCTTTGTCACGAAATGCGCTCGCGCGTTACCCTTCGGATAGTGACCTGAACGCACGAACAAAACGGAGGTATTTGGATATAACTATGGATTATTTGGAACCAAAACAACATTTGTTGTTGAAGTAGAAGTCCTGGGAGTGCATTCTGACGAAGAACAGCAAAGGTAATCCAATTTTTCTAATAGTAATTCTGAGTTTAGTGAGCCCCAAACTTAGTGGGTGTCAAATTAGCTAGCCTGTGATGGCCGAGCTATGTACTCAGAATATTGCAAAATGTGCTTTCGCCGAAAGCTATTTTAAAATCTGACATAGCGTTTGCATAAAGGAGTTCTGTATCTATAATTCTTAAAATAATTTATGTATTTTGTCAACGTTTATCATGAGTAATTTAGTAAATTCACCGGAAGTTTGCGGTGGGTATGCTAGTTCTGAACATCACATGCTAATGTAAAAAGCTGTTTTTTTATATAAATATGAACTTGATTGAACAAAACATGCATGTATTGTATAACATAATGTCCTAGGAGTGTCATCTGATGAAGATTATCAAAGGTTAGTGCTGCATTTAGCTGTGGTTTTGGTTTTTGTGACATATATGCTTGCTTTGAAAATGGCTGTGATTATTTTTGGCAGGGTACTCACCTGACATAATCTAATGTTTTGCTTTCGCTGTAAAGCCTTTTTGAAATCGGACAATGTGGTTAGATTAACGACAGTCTTGTCTTTAAAATGGTGTAAAATAGTCATGTTTGAGAAATTGAAGTTATAGCATTTTTGAGGTATTTGTATTTTGCGCATCACGCGATTCCACTGGCTGTTGACTAGGGTGGGACGCAAACGTCCCACCTAGCCCAGAGAGGTTAACAGTCTGATGGCCTTGAGATAGAAGCTGTTTTTCAGTCTCTCGGTTCCAGCTTTGATGTACCTGTACTGACCTCGCCTTCTGGATGTTAGCGGGGTGAACAGGCAGTGGCTCGGGTGGTTGTTGTCCTTGATGATCTTTTTGGCCTTCCTGTGACATCGGGTGGTGTAGGTGTCCTGGAGGGCAGGTAGTTTGCACCCGGTAATGCATTGTGCAGACCTCACTACCTTCTGGACAGCCTTCCGGATATGGGCGGAGCAGCTGCCGTACCAGGCGGTGATACAGCCTGACAGGATGCTCTCGATTGTGCATCTGTAAAACTTTGAGTGTTTTTGGTGACAAGCCGAATTTCTTCAGCCTCCTGAGGTTGAAGAGGCGCTGCTGCGCCTTCTTCACCACGCTGTCTGTGTGGGTTGAACATTTCAGTTTGTCCGTGATGTGTACACCGTGGAACTTAAAACTCTCCACCCTCTCCACTACTGTTTCGTCAATGTAGATAGGGGGCTGCTCCCTCCACTGTTTCCTGAAGTCCACGATCATCTCTTTTGTTTTGTTGACATTGAGTGTGAGGTTATTTTCACCTCCTCTCACCTCCTCCCTGTAGGCCGTCTCGTCGTTGTTGGTAATCAAGCCTACCACTGTAGTGTCGTCTGCAAACTTGATGATTGAGTTGGAGGCGTGCATGGCCACGCAGTCATGGGTGAACAGGGAGTATAGGAGAGGGCTGAGAACGCACCCTTCTGGGGCCCCAGTGTTGAGGATCAGCGAAGTGGAGATGCTGTTACCTACCCTCACCACCTGGGGGCGGCCCGTCGGGAAGTCCAGGACCCAGTTGCACAGGGCGGGGTCGAGACCCAGGGTCTATGGTGTTAAATGCTGAGCTGTAGTTGATGAACAGCATTCTTACATAGGTATTCCTTTTGTCCAGATGGGTTAGGGCAGTGTGCAGTGTGATGGCGATTGCGTCATCTGTGGACCTATTGGGTCGGTAAGCAAATTGGAGTGGGTCTAGGGTGTCAGGTAGGGTGGAGGTGATATGGTCCTTGACAAGTCTCTCAAAGCACTTCATGATGACGGAAGTGAGTGCTACAGGGCAGTAGTCATTTAGCTCAGTTACCTTTAGGTTTCTTGGGAACAGGAACAATGGTGGCCCTCTTGAAGCATGTGGGGACAGCAGACTGGGATAAGGATTGATTTGAATATGTCTGTAAACACACCAGCCAGCTGGTCTGCGCATGCTCTGTGGATGCGGCCAGGAATGCCATCTGGGCCTGCAGCCTTGCGAGGGTTAACACGTTTAAAAGTTTTGACTCACGTTGGCTACAGTGGAGGAGAGCCCGCAGGTTTTGGTAGCGGGCCGTGTCAGTGGCACTGTATTGTCTTCAAAGCGAGCAAAAAAGTTGTTTAGTCTGTCTGGGAGCAAGGCATCGTGATCCGCGACGGGGCTGGTTTTCCTTTTGTAGTCCGTGATTGACTGTAGACCCTGCCACATACCTCTCGTGTCTGAGCCGTTGAATTGCGACTCCACTTTGTCTCTGTACTGACGCTTAGCTTTTTTTGATTGCCTTGCGGAGGGAATAGCTACACTGTTTGTATTCGGTCATGTTTCCGGTCACTTTGGTTCGCGCGTTCAGATTTGCGCGAATGCTGCCGTCAATTCACGGTTTTTGGTTGGGGAATGTTTTTAATAGGCGCTGTGGGTACGACATCACCGATGCACTTGTTAATGAACTCGCACACCGAGTCGGCGTATTCGTCAATGCTGTTGTTCGCCGCAATGCGGAACATGTCCCAGTTCACGTGAACGAAGCAATCTTGAAGCGTGGAATCCAATTGGTTGGACCAGCGTTGAACAGACCTGAGGGCGGGAGCTTCCCGTTTTAGTTTCTGTCTATAGGCTGGGAGTCGTGGTCGGCTTTTCCGAAGGGAGGGCGGGGGAGGGCCTTATATGCGTCGCGGAAGTTAGAATAACAGTGGTCTAGGGTTTTGCCAGCCCTGGTAGCACAATCGATATGCTGATAGAATTTGGGGAGCCTTGTTTTCAGATTAGCCTTTAAAATCCCCGGCTACAATAAATGCAGCCTCAGGATATGTGGTTTCCAGTTTACATAGAGTCCAGTGAAGTTCTTTCAGGGCCGTCGATGTGTCTGCTTGGGGGGGGATATACACGACTGTGATTATAATCAAAGAGAATTCTCCTTGTAGATAATAGGGTCGGAATTTGATTGTGAGGTATTCTAAGTCAGGTGAACAAAAGGACTTGAGTTCCTGTATGTTGTCATGATCACACCACGTCTCGTTAATCATAAGGCATACACCGCCACCCTTCTTCTTACCAGAGAGATGCTTGTTTCTGTCTGCGCGATGCATGAAGAAACCAAGTGGCTGTACCGACTCAGATAGCGTGTCTCGAGTGAGCCATGTTTCTGTGAAACAAAGAACGTTAGTCTCGGATGTCTCTCTGGAATGCTACCCTTGCTTGGATTTCGTCTACCTTGTTGTCAAGAGACTGGACATTGTCGAGTAGTATGCTCGGGAGCGGTGCGCGATGTGTCCGTCTAGGGAGCCTGACCAGAAGACCGCCCCGTCTGCCCCTTCTACGGCGTTGTTGTTTTGGGTCGCTGGCTGGGATCCGATCCATTGTCCTGGGTGGTGGACCAAACAGAGGATCCGCTTCGGGAAAGTCGTATTTTTGGTCGTAATGTTGGTGAGTTGACGTTGCTCTTAAATCCAATAGTTCCTCCCGACTGTATGTAATAAAACCTAAGATTACCTGTGTGCCATTCAGAGGGTGAATAGGCAAGACAAAAGATTTAAGTGCCTTTGAACGTGGTATGGTAGTAGGTGCCAGGCGCACTGCTTTGAGTGTGTCAAGAACTGCAACGCTGCTGGGTTTTTCACGCTCAACAGTTTCCTGTGTTTATCAATAATGGTCCACCACCCACAGGACATCCAGTTAACTTGACACAACTGTGGGAAGCATTGAAGTCAACATGGCCCAGCATCCCTGTGGAATGTCCACACTGTGATATACTGAACAAAAATATAAATGCAAAATGGAAAGTGTTGGGCACATGTTTCATGGGCTGAAATAAAAGATCCCACAAATGTTTAATACGCACAAAAAGCTTATTTCTCAAAATATTTGCCAAGATTATTCCATCCACTTGACAGGTGTGGCATATCAAGAAGCTGATTAAACAGCATAATCATTACGTAGGTGCACCTTGTGCTGGGGACAATAAAAGGCCACTCTAAAATGTGCAGTTTTGTCACACAACACAATGCTACAGCCTAGGATCTCCACATCCGGCTTCTTCACCTGAGATCATCCACCCGGACAGTTGATGAAACTGAGGAGTATTTCTGTCTGTAATAACACCCTTTTGTGTGGAAAACTCATTCTGATTGACAGGGCCTGGCTCCCCAGTGGGTGGTTGCACCCCTGCCAAGTCATGTGAAATCCATAGATAAGGGCCTAATGAATTTGTTTCAATTGACAAATTTCCTTATATGAACTGTAATTCAGTAAAATTGTTGAAATTGTTGTTTATATTTTTGTTCAGTGTATATACATACTGTACACATGCACTACATTACCAAAAGTATGTGGACACCTGCTTGTCGAACATCTCATTCCAAAATCATGGGCATTAATATGGAGTTTGTCCCCTCTTTGCTGTGATAACATCTGCAAATCTGTGTACTCGACCAATACACTTTGATTGGATTTTGATTGGATTTGTTGAAAGGCCATGGATTTGAGAGGTTAAGCTTCCTTGAAGCTGCCATCCATAACTTATGTGGCCCCTCCAGCAATGCTACAAAGTAGAAACTCGACTTGAATGAAAAGACACACACAATAGCTTAAACAATACATTGAGGTTTTATGCCTTTGGCTGTGAATGTTCTCCGTCTTTTTGTGGTTGCAAATACCCCTCCCATCTTCTTACCAGATATTGAGTTTAGATTGCTCCTTTACACCTCAAGGTGTGAGGACCAAGATCAAGCTGTCTAAGCAGGGCCAAGTTTTCTACTGTCCAGTTCTAATATGGTAAGGGACGGACAGGCCATTCTGTCTGTACTCATTTCATGTGCACAAGATACAGCGGGTGTAAACAGTACAGTACAGTCAATTGCTTAGTTGCAAGCTCTTCCTCAACAGTGCAGTATCAATATAAAAAAGAGAGACGTGCGAAGGCCAGTAGAGAAAGAACACAAGAATATACACACTTTTTAAAAACGGGTGGGCCTAATCCTGTATGCTGATTGATTTAACCTCTATGGGATCGGTGTTCCCGTTGAGCTAACGTGCGCTAATGTGATTAGCATGATGTTGTAAGTAACAAGAACATTTCCCAGGACATAGACATGTCTTATATGGGCAGAATGCTGAAAATCTTGTTAATTTAACTACACTGTCCAATTTACAGTAACTATTACAGTGAAAAAAAATACCATGCTATTGTTTGAGGAGAGTGCACCACAACAAAATACTTTTATCACGGCAACTGGTTTGATACATTCACCTCTGAAGGTAAATAATGTACTTACATTCAGTAATCTTGCTCTGATTTGTTATTCTGAGGGTCCCAGAGATAAAATGTAGCATAGTTTTGTTTGATAAAATCCATTTTTATATTCAAATGTAGGAACTGGGTTCTACAGTTAGAATCCCTGATGTGTCTGGATGAGGTCGATATATGCATACAATTAGGTGTAAAATGGTTTAGCAGCACAATAAATATAATAAATAGTAGCAGCAACGTATATGGTGGTTGTGTGTGCAAGAGGGAGTGTGTGTGTATATATACATTTTAGTCATTTAGCAGACACTCGTATCCAGAGCGACTTACAGACCAGTTAGTGTTAAGTGTCGTGCTCAAGGGCACATCTACAGCTTTTTTTCACGTAGTCGACTTGGGGATTCAAACCAGCGACCTTTCGGTTACTGGCCCAACACTCTTACCTGCTAGGCTACCTGCTGCCCACACATTTATGTATTAGTGTTGTGGACACTAGTCTCCATCTATAGAAAATAATCATAAGAAGTTGATGAGCTCCGGTCTAGTTGCCTTTTTCATATTAGCCTCAACTGGAACTGTCACTTTATTTTTTACATGAGTTTTAGTTTTGATCCTTATCTCACTGGTGCAGCTGTTCACATTCTCATTCCTAAAGCTGAAAGATATGAGCTACAGTTGGAAACTAATATATTTTTTTTTGAGCCTGTTGGCAAAAGTCTCCCAATGGGTCCTAGGCTGATGTGGCCCACCCTACTGTCCTGTGCATATACAGTATTTGCATACTAATATGATTACTGGGAGGTAATGGAGAGGGCATGGCCTTGCCTCGTTACACTCATCCCTTGGTTGTCAGACAGAATTGTTTTTAAATGTCATCTGTTGAACCCCCCCCTCCCCATCGCCCAAACGACCCATAATTTGCTAAAGAGACATCGCGTTCGGCCAGCAATTTGCATGATAATGAGTCACACGGATGAAAGCTGAGAAACACACATTACTCCATTGCTTGAATGCATTTGTATAATACACTTACCGTCCCTTGGCTTTGTGCGAGCTGTCTATAAACGCTACCCTACAGTAGTAATTGCCCTGTGTGGTGTGCTGCATGACCTCTTCCTGACCCTTTGGGTGTGGGGTTTGACCTATCAGGCCTCTGGGAATCATCTTTTTACAATAGAGCAATGCTATAAGCAGGGGCTCAATCTCTGATGTGTGGGCTAACACACCACACTGCCAATTATAGCTCTCCTAACTGATGCTAGTCTGGTATTGCTTGGCATTTGACCTGCATTTTCACAGTTCACACATCACGTCTTCCTCTGACGCAAATCCCATATATTTTGTAGGCACTGTCAGTCTGAATATTTCTGCTTCTCCCAGTCGGTCCCAGAGTAGTTGATGTCCAGTTCATGTCTGTATCGCCATTACTAATGTTCAATGCCGTCAGAAAGTATTCAGACTCCTTGACTTTTTCCACATTTTGTTACCTTAGACGTATTAAAAAATTGATTAAATTGGTTTTTTTTCTCCCCCATCTCAATCTACACACAATACCCCATAATGACAGGTTTTTAGAAATGTTTGAACATTTATAAAAATAAATAAAATAAAAAAACATTTACATAAGTATTCAGGCCCTTTACTCAGTACTTTGTTGAAGTATCTTTGGCAGTGATTACAGCCTCGAGTCTTCTTGGGTATGGCGCTACAAGCTTGGCACACCTGTATTTGGGGAGTTTCTCCCATTCTTCTCTGCAGATCCTCTCAAGCTCTGTCAGGTTGGATGGGGAGTGTCACCACACAGCTATTTTCAGTTCTCTCCAGAGATGTTTGATTGGGTTCAAGTCGGGGCTTTGGCTGGGCCACTCATGGACATTCAGTGAATTGTCCCGAAGCCACTCCTGCGTTGTCTTGGCTGTGTGCTTAGGGTTGTTGTCCTGTTGGAAGGTGAACCTTCATCCTAGTCTGAGGTTCTGAGCACTCTGGAGCAGGTCCTTGGTCACCACCTGACCAAGGTCCTACTCCCCCAATTGCTTAGTTTGGCCGGGCGGCCAGCTCTAACGAAGAGTTTTGGTGGTCCCAACCTTCTTCCATTTAAGAATGATGAAGGCCACTGTGTTCTTGGGGACCTTCAATGCTGCAGAAATGTTTTGGTACCCTTCCCCAGATCTGTGCCTCGACACAATCCTGGCTCGGAGCTCTATGGACAATTCCTTCGACCTCATGGCTTGGTTTTTGCTCTGACATGCACTGTCAACTGTGGGCCTTTGTATAAACAGGTGTGTGCCTTTCCAAATAATGTCCAATCAATTGAATTTACTACAGGGGGACTCCAAGTTTTAGAAACATCTCAAGGATGATCAATGGAAACAGGATGCACCTGAGCTCAATTTAGAGTCGTATAGAAAAAGGTCTGAATACTTATGTAGATAAGGTATTTCAGTTTTTTAATTTTTAATACATTTGCCCCAAAAATCTAAAAACCTGTTTTTGCTTTTTCATTATGGGTTATTGTGTGTAGATTGAGGATTTTTTTTATTTCATATTTTTTTAGAATTAGGCTGTAATGTAACAAAATGTGGAAAAAGTCAAGGGGTCTGCATACTTTCCGAAGGCACTGTATGTTGGAACCAACAGGGAACACTAGTTTGTGATAGTCTGCTCACTAGCAGGACACGTTGCCATGTTCCATCATATGACTTCAGTAGTAGCAATGGACTTAGGGAGTTGTTTTGCATTCGTAACATTTTACTCTGAGAGAGAGCGAAATAGAGACAGGGATAGATGGAAGGGGATGACAGGGATAAGACAGAACCTCATGCTGGGCAGACAGCACCTTGTGCTTTTAGGAACGCTGAGGAGTAGAGAGGGAATCTAATCTGGTGTGACTGGAGTCTTTTGAATGGACCTTTTTAGTAATAGATTTAGAGTTGACTCCACTGTGTGCCCAGAGTAGGATGCATTTTCCTACAGATGTTGATCCTAGACTTCTCATAGCAGAATGCTGACATCAAAGATTCCATACCAGAAGGTTACACTTACCCCCCCCCCCCCCCCCAATATCCCTGGTCACATCAGAGAGCTGTGTGCTCAGTGCTCAATATAAATGAGTCAGGAACCTTTGTTTCTCGGCCGGGCACTCCAGAGAGGTACTGGTTCTGATGCCATGTTCTGTGCTCCACTTCAAATGATGCCAGGGATAAGTGTGTGTACAGGAAGAGCTAGGGGATAAAAGAGAGAGCATCAAGGCCTACGTATCGACTACCAAAAAATAGTTAGAATAGTAAGGTATAAGAGTCTGATAAGTCAGAAAGAGTTAGAATAGTAAGGTATAAGAGTCTGATAAGTCAGAAAGAGTTAGAATAGTAAGGTATAAGAGTCTGATAAGTCAGAAAGAGTTAGAATAGTAAGGTATAAGAGTCTGATAAGTCAGAAAGAGTTAGAATAGTAAGGTATAAGAGTCTGATAAGTCAGAAAGAGTTAGAATAGTAAGGTATAAGAGTCTGATAAGTCAGAAAGAGTTAGAATAGTAAGGTATAAGAGTCTGATAAGTCAGAAAGAGTTAGAATAGTAAGGTATAAGAGTCTGATAAGTCAGAAAGAGTTAGAATAGTAAGGTATAAGAGTCTGATAATTGACAAGGATAAAGATGAGAGAAATGTACTAATGTTCAGACTGTGTGACATTTGGATTTGAGACTGTGTGACATTTGGATTTGAGACTGTGTGACATTTGGATTTGAGACTGTGTGACATTTGGATTTGAGACTGTGTGACATTTGGAAAGCTAAGAGCTAACCATGGATATATGTTGACAGATCAGGGACAGGTAGCAAATCCGTGTAGCTTCCTCCAATACGCCAATGACGGATTGGTTGAGTCCAGGTTAGTTTTGCACACCGATCTACACGCATGCGCAAACGCACGTACGCACACTGAGCTTCCCAACAGCAGGGTCAGGGGCTGTGATGAATCCATCTCAGTCCAGAGCAATTAAATATCTGCTGGATGAAGGAGGGCGCCTTAATGAATGGATAGATGGGGCCTTTATGGATAATTAAAACACCATCTGGCACAAGGGACACGTCTTTATTTTCACTCCCAGTTGACAACAACACAGCTGGTAAATTGGACTAAGTTGTGTTCTCACTAGCGGGATGTTTATAAGGAGTGTATTCACTAGCGTCTCGTTTATCAAGCAAATGTTTATCATAGTACATACTCTCTAGTGTCGTTTTGTCAGGCACACTCTGAGGAATGTTCTGAATTATTCAGACAGTGGCTGGCTAGTGAGAATGGACTAAAAAGAAGCAAACTCTGACAACAGTTGTTGACATGAAGAAGAATTCACTTTGGTCCACTTCATAGGGAATAGAGGAGTTTAAGTTGAGGATTCAAGGAAAAGCAATCCATCACCAAGAACTCTCTCTCGCTCTTCTCTCGTCTCTCTCGTGTCGCTCTCTCTCTCTCTCTCTCTCTCTCTCTCCATCATTTTTCATCTCTCTGCCATAACAACATCTCCTCCCCAGAGAGTTTCTCCACTTCCTGTGTAAATGTTACAGTGGATATTGGACATGGGATTTGATGGACCACAGATGAGCTGTATCAAACATGATGCATTGTGTGCGTTCTCCCAGACTGTAAATTCTCAAATTGGCCCTCTCTGTAGTTGGGATTGATCCGTTGTGTCACCTCCAATTATTCTTACCACACACACACACACACACACACAGGTGTGAGGTCTTGTTGTGACATTGATTGCCATTGCCTTGCACACTGAAGAAAGGCTCATACCCCAAACGTTCGTGCGGCAAAGAAATGTCAATTTAAGTTTATTTACTGGAGTGCTGTCCTATTTCTGTTCTGTAGATTGTGTAAGAGGATTTAAGTTTATATAAGGTGGAGGCGAACACGTTGTTTATCTTTTCATTTCTTATCATTTTGGGGAAGCCAGAGTTGTGAAAGTAAACAGAAATGTAACAGGTGAAAATAGATGGCCGGTGTATGATAACAGAGGACAATGCGTGCACACTGTAATGAATACTGTTGTCCACTCACTACTGCGACGCCTGCTGAATGAGGATTGTGTCCAAGGCACAAATGTAATTACTGGATATAGACTGGACACTTCCATTTTTCCTACTGAAACACAGCAAAAAGCATACACAGCCTAAACGCGCGCGCGCGCGCACACACACACACACACACACACACACACACCCATACCGACACACACCCATACCGACACACACAGGGTTCGTGTTGGACCTGTACGGGTTCAGTTCTCCTGTGAGAGAGGTACCTAGTCGTCCATCCTCCCCACTACTCATCACACTCTACCTGACCTCAATATGAAACGACTCTATCTGGGGAGACATCACAGTAACAGAAACAATCCTCACAGTCCCTCAGTGTGTTATTAGACCAGTAAACAGAGCCAATGATGCAATCACCATTGTTTCAGTCAATGTTTGTCTTGTTTAACCAGGCTTAGAGCCAGCCAGCCAGCCAGAGGTAATGTCATTGATGTCATTGGAGAAGGACAAGGGATGCGTCCCAAATGGGACCCTATTCCCTATATGGTCCACTACCAGGGCCCATATGGGTGAAACGTGGTGCGCTGTACAGGGAATAGGGTGCCATTTGAGACACAGCCAGGGTGTAGTACTGGTGTAATCTGGCTGTTCTCCCGTGCTACAGCTGCAGACACTCAGAGTGCATTTGAGCACTCCCATCAGAGCCAGGTCCTTGTTTGCGGTGTTTAACGGTTACGGTAAGCCCTTCCTGTTGATGAGATTGTCAGGTCTGCAGCTGAAGGGGACCACTGGGGTTAATTGCACCCTGTGGGGAGGCACATCTCCAATCCCCCAAAGGCACACACACATACACACTCATGCATGTGTGCATTAACTCACTACAGACACACTCATGCATGTGTGCATTAACGCACTACACACACACACACACACACACACACACAATAATTATATTTAAGCATTATATATAACTTGATGTCAAATCCCTCATCCCTCCGCTTTGGCTGTTTTTTAAGGCTGCTCTGCAATAAGTGGTCTCGCTCAATCCCCAAATGGGCCTGATTTTGTTTTCGAGGTGTTTTGCGGTCTCACAACATTTCACATTCAAACCAAGACTACCGAGCTGATTAATTTCTGCTCCTCTAGCCCAATGCTGCCCTTTTATTTTTGCCGCCTCATCTACCCTGGCAGAAATGATCATTCTCGAAGAACAAGAGCAGCCACAATCAACATCATAAAAAAAAATGGAATTGTAAAACCGTACAGGCTAAGCGCTGAATACCATTAGGGTTTTACAGGCAAAAAACAACCACAGATTGTGATTTGTTCCAGTGTAGTAGGACCCCACAGTTGTATGGATGTGTTGATGATTATTGGTAGGTACATTACCGTTGAGTTTAACAGCTCATCTTAATGTAATATTCCTTTTTAATGGGAACTTTACGACCTCCTTTAAAGGCATTCTAGGGAATTTTGGCAATGAGTCCCCAGAATCAGGTGAATTTGTGGATACCATTTGTATGTCTCTGTGTCCAGTATGAAGGAAGTTAGAGGTAGTTTCCCGAGCCAATGCTAACTAGCGTTACCCATAGACTTCAAGTCATTGCGCTATCTGCTAGCATGCTAGTAGATACCCATAGACTTCGCCATAGCGCTAACATTTATACTTATGACTAAGATCCAACTTTTTCTAATTCTGAGATGGGGGACGAAGCCTATTTGAAGGGGAACCTATAGAGGCACCTATAGTCTAAAACCTGTGTTTTTCTCTACCTGCTTTTAAAGCTGAGTCTTCAAAATGGAGGTGTGAATGGACTTTAAATAAGTCTGAATAAGTACATATCAAATGATCAATTATTGATTTTCAAATGATTTTTCTTTGAATATTTGTTTTTGTTCCAGACTGAATTGATCGTATTAGGTTACGTAACGTTATTTCGTTTTGGTCCCAGTTGGCGGAAATGTCCAACAACCACAAGTTAATTTGACAAGCAGCACATTAATTAATAACCCTCTAATAAAATGATCATAAGAAGGTTTTTATAAACCGTTATGCATGCCAAACTATTTCTCACTGACTGTGTGTGTCTACTGCAGTACCACTGTCTCCTCTTGGTCAGGTCTATATTCTCATTCTCTATAACCTAGATAAATAAGTTTGAATGTTTGTTTAACTCCCTGTTTTTTAGGGTGTAGGGGTGGACCCCCACACAGCCCTGGCCCTGTCCCCAGACTCCAAACTGGCCAAGGAGGAGGACCTTTTGTTCCCAGCCTCAGATGAGATGACCATCAGGATAGGTAGAGCAGGACCGCTCTCAGGCAAGCCTCCCTTCATATACCCACATCATTATCAGCAACCTCCCCCATCTACCTCTCAAACAACCTATGGCAGGGACTCAACTGAAAAACCATTTAAAACCATGAGTCTCATTTCTCTGATGGCTTGCTCTTGGATATTCCTCTCTCTCGCTCTCTCTCTCGCTCTCGCGCTCTCGCTCTCGCTCTCGCTCTCTCGCTTGCTCTCGCTCTCTCCTTTCTCTTCTTTCTCTCTTTTCTCATCTTACCAATCAATATCTGTACTGGCTTCCTGTGGCGCTTGAATCATCTCACCGGTGTTCTTTGTTTGATGTTTTTCTGCTGGTTTTATTTATTTAGAAACATAAACCTCCTTTAAAGGCATTCTCTAGGACACAAACAGTACTCACTTTTTAGTCACAGAGCATAGGGCAAAATAACTCTTAGATTTAATTGTCAGTTTTCACATTCTTTATGTTAATAGGCATAGTGAATTGGTTTAGATGGATATTGAGAAAGGGTTTATCAATACTGTGACAATGTACAGAAAAAAGGATATCGTTGGCGTGCCAATCATTTACAGCTTTGGTTTTATTCAGTGTTCTGGACGTTAATGGCTTGCATAATAGTTAAGCCTGCAGCGATTATTAACTTGATCCCTGCGCACGGTGTTCAGCTTGGTTAATTCACTGAGCCAAACAAGTGGAAAGATTTCATTTAGACTATAGGAATATACAGTGGGTGAATCATTTATTGTGACCCCCTCCTCCCTCATGTACTGTCACAGGGATCCACTCCAGCCATGCGTCCACTGATGATGATGATGATTCGTGTCTTGCAGTTATTCGGCCAGAGCCTGGTTGAAGTCACTCTGGGAGGCCATATTTTTAAGTTGGGATGACAGACACATTAAGAAAGGGGAAAGATATGGGACATGGACTGTATATAGAGGGGATGTGCAGGGCGTCACAGTTATGTCAGCTGGATGTTGACCCAAATGAGCATATCGACCGACCGCAGATGGATTAAATCAGGAACACGACCCTCGTTTCAAATGGTCTAGTCAGCTGCGGTGACATGAACAGTTTTCTTGATCCTCTCTGTCCAACTCCTGTGGTAAATTCACATTCATTACCGTCAGGTGGAATTGCTCAAAGCATCCCTACAGTATCAAGATGATAACGTAGATTTGGAGCGCATATTGAAGCAGTTCCCTCTTTACTCAGTGTGGATGTAGACATCCTAAGGTACATTGTACACTGCTCAAAAAAATAAAGGGAACACTTAAACAACACATCCTAGATCTGAATTAAAGAAATAATCTTATTAAATACTTTTTTCTTTACATAGTTGAATGTGCTGTCAACAAAATCACACAAAAATAATCAATGGAAATCCAATTTATCAACCCATGGAGGTCTGGATTTGGAGTCACACTCAAAATTAAAGTGGAAAACCACACTACAGGCTGATCCAACTTTGATGTAATGTCCTTAAAACAAGTCAAAATGAGGCTCAGTAGTGTGTGTGGCCTCCACGTGCCTGTATGGCCTCCCTACAACGCCTGGGCATGCTCCTGATGAGGTGGCGGATGGTCTCCTGAGGGATCTCCTCCCAGACCTGGACTAAAGCATCCGCCATCTCCTGGACAGTCTGTGGTGCAACGTGGCGTTGGTGGATGGAGCGAGACATGATGTCCCAGATGTGCTCAATTTGATTCAGGTCTGGGGAACGGGCGGGCCAGTCCATAGCATCAATGCCTTCCTCTTGCAGGAACTGCAGACACACTCCAGCCACATGAGGTCTAGCATTGTCTTGCATTAGGAGGAACCCAGGGCCAACCGCACCAGCATATGGTCTCACAAGGGGTCTGAGGATCTCATCTCGGTACCTAATGGCAGTCAGGCTACCTCTGGCGAGCACATGGAGGGCTGTGCGGCCCCCTAAAGAAATGCCACCCCACACCATGACTGACCCACCGCCAAACCGGTCATGCTGGAGGATGTTTCAGGCAGCAGAACGTTCTCCACGGCGTCTCCAGACTCTGTCACGTCTGTCACGTGCTCAGTGTGAACCTGCTTTCATCTGTGAAGAGCACAGGGCGCCAGTGGCGAATTTGCCAATCTTGGTGTTCTCTGGCAAATGTCAAACGTCCTGCACGGTGTTGGGCTGTAAGCACAACCCCCACCTGTGGACGTCGTGCCCTCATACCACCCTCATGGAGTCTGTTTCTGACCGTTTGAGCAGACACATGCACATTTGTGGCCTGCTGGAGGTCATTTTGCAGGGCTCTGGCAGTGCTCCTCCTGCTCCTCCTTGCACAAAGGCGGAGGTAGCGGTCCTGCTGCTGGGTTATTGCCCTCCTACGGCCTCCTCCACGTCTCCTGATGTACTGGCCAGTCTCCTGGTAGCGCCTCCATGCTCTGGACACTACGCTGACAGACACAGCAAACCTTCTTGCCACAGCTCGCATTGATGTGCCATCCTGGATGAGCTGCACTATCTGAGCCACTTGTGTGGGTTGTAGACTCCGTCTCATGCTACCACTAGAGTGAAAGCACCGCCAGCATTCAAAAGTGACCAAAACATCAGCCAGGAAGCATAGGAACTGAGAAGTGGTCTGTGGTCTCCACCTGCAGAACCACTCCTTTATTGGGGGTGTCTCGCTTATTGCCTATAATTTCCACCTGTTGTCTATTCCATTTGCACAACAGCATGTGAAATTTATTGTCAATCAGTGTTGCTTCCTAAGTGGACAGTTTGATTTCACAGAAGTGTGATTGACTTGGAGTTACATTGTGTTGTTTAAGTGTTCCCTTTATTTTTTTGAGCAGTATATATATACAAAAGTATGTGGACACCCCTTCAAATTAGTGGATTCGGCTACTTCAGCCACACCCATTGCTGACAGGTGTATAAAATCGAGTACACAGCCATGCAATCTCCAAAGACACATTTGCAGTATAATGGCCTTACTGAAGAGCTCAGTGACTTTCAATGTGGCACCGTCATAGGATGCCACCTTACCAACAAGTTAGAACGTCAAATTTCTGCTCTGCTAGAGTTGCGCTGGTCAACTCTAAGTGCTGTTATTTTGAAGTGGAAATGTCTAGGAGCAACAACAGCTCCCCGCGAAGTGGTAGGCCACACAAGCTCACAGAATGGGACCGCCGAGTGCTGAAGTGCGCAGCGCGTAAAAATGGTATGTCCTCGGTTGCAACACTCACTTTCGCGTTCCAAACTGCTACATCAGCACAATAATTGTTAGTCGTGAGCTTCATGAAATGGGTTTCCATGGCCGAGTAGCCGCACACAAGCCTGAGATCACCATGCGCAATGCCAAGCGTCGACTGGAGTGGTGTAAAGCTCGCCGCCATTGGACTCAGGCGCAGTGGAGTGACAAATCACGCTTCACCATCTGGCATTCTGCCGGACAAATCTGGGTTTGGCGGATGCCAGGAGAACGCTACCTGCCCGACAGCATAGTGCCAACTGTAAAGTTTGGTGGATCAGGAATAATGGTCTGGAGCTGTTTTTCATGGTTTGTTCTAGGCTCCTAAGTTCCAGTGAAAGGAAATGTTAATGCTACAGCATACAATGACATTCTAGACGATTCTGTGCTTCCAACTTTGTGTTTCAGCATGACAATGCCCCAGGGCACAAAACGAGGTCCATGCAGAAATAGTTTAAGGTCGGTGTGCAAGAACTTGACTGGCTTGCACAGAGCCCTGAACTCAACCCCATCTAACACTTTTGGGATGAATTGGAACGCTGACTGCGAGCCAGGCCTAATCGCTCAGCATCAGTGCCCAACCTCACTAATGCTTTTTTGGCTGAATGGAAGCAAGGCCCCAAACAATGTTACCAACATCTAGTGCAGGTATTCCCAAACTGAGGTACGCGCAATCCCGCCGGGGGTACGCCACATAAAAAAAATTATTCACTTTTTCAAACAGTCCATTTATATTTTCCAATACATCTGGGTGAGTTCTTTTTTTATTTTATTTTTATTTTTATTTCACCTTTATTTAACCAGGTAGGCAAGTTGAGAACAAGTTCTCATTTACAATTGCGACCTGGCCAAGATAAAGCAAAGCAGTTCGACAACATACAAAAACACAGAGTTACACATGGAGTAAAACAACATACAATCAATGATGCAGTAGAAAAAAAAATAAGACTATATACAATGTGAGCAAATGATGTGAGATAAGGGAGGTAAAGGCAAAAAATTGCCATGGTGGCAAAGTAAATAAAGTATAGCAAGAAAAACACTGGAATGGTAGATTTGTAGTTTGAAGAAAGTTCAAAGTTAAAATATAAATAATATGGTACAAAGGAGCAAAATAAATAAATACAGTAGGGGAAGAGGTAGTAGTTTGGGCTAAATTATAGATGGGCTATGTACAGGTGCAGTGATCTGTGAGCTTCTCTGACAGCTGGTGCTTAAAGCTAGTGAGGGAGATAAGTGTTTCCAGTTTCAGAGATTTTTGTAGTTCGTTCCAGTCATTGGCAGCAGAGAACTGGAAGGAGAGACGACCAAAGGAGGAGTTGGCTTTAGGGATGACCAGAGAGATATACCTGCTGGAGCGCGTGCTACAGGTGGATGCTGCTATGGTGACCAGTGAGCGGAGATAAGGGGGGACTTTACCTAGAAGGGTCTTGTAGATGAGCTGGAGCCAATGTGTTTTGCGACGATTATGAAGCGAAGGCCAGCCAACGAGAGCGTACAGGTCGCAGTGGTGGGTAGTATATGGGGCTTTGGTGACAAAACGGATGGCACTGTGATAGACTGCATCCAGCTTGTTGAATAGGGTATTGGAGGCTATTTTGTAAAGGACATCGCCGAAGTCGAGGATTGGTAGGATGGTCAGTTTTACGAGGGTATGTTTGGCAGCATGAGTGAAAGACGCTTTGTTGTGAAATAGGAAGCCAATTCTAGATTTAATTTTGGATTGGAGATGTTTGATGTGAGTCTGGAAGGAGAGTTTACAGTCTAACCAGACACCTAGGTATTTGTAGTTGTCCACAAATTCTAAGTTAGAACCGTCCAGAGAAGTGATGCTGGACAGGCGGGCAGGTGCAGGCAGCGATCGGTTGAAGAGCATGCATTTAGTTTTACTTGTGTTTAGGAGCAGTTGGAGACCACGGAAGGTGAGTTGAATGGCATTGAAGCTCGTCTGGAGGGTTGTTAACACAGTGTCCAAAGAAGGGCCAGAAGTGTACAGAATGGTGTCATCTGCGTAGAGGTGGATCAGAGATTCACCAGCAGCAAGAGCGACATCATTTATGTATACAGAGAAAAGAGTTGGCCCAAGAATTGAACCCTGTGGTACCCTCATAGAGACTGCCAGAGGTCCAGACAGTAGGCCCTCCGATTTGACACACTGAACTCTGTCAGAGAAGTAGTTGGTGAACCAGGCGACACAATCGTTTGAGAAACCAAGGCTACTGAGTCTGCCGATGAGGATGTGGTGATTAACAGAGTCAAAAGCTTTCGCCAGGTCAATGAATACGGCAGCACAGTATTGTTTCTTATCGATGGCGGTTACGATGTCGTTTAGGACCTTGAGCGTGGCTGAGGTGCACCCATGACTAGCTCTGAAACCAGATTGCATAGCGGAGGGGGTGCGGTGGGATTCGAAATGGTCGGTAATCTGTTTGTTGACTTGGCTTTCGAAGACCTTAGAAAGGCAGGGTAGGATGGATATAGGTCTGTAGCAATTTGGGTCAAGAGTGTCACCTCCTTTGAAGAGGGGGATGACAGCAGCTGCTTTCCAATCTATGGGAATCTCAGACGACACGAAAGAGAGGTTGAACAGGCTAGTAATAGGGGTTGCAATAATTTCGGCAGATAATTTTAAAAAGAAAGGGTCCAGATTGTCAAGCCCAGCTGATTTGTAGGGGTCCAGATTTTGCAGCTCTTTCAGAACATCAGCTGAATGGATTTTTCTTGCCTGAGTAGCCTTGTTTCACTGCCAAAAATAAAATTAAACCATCTAGTGTTCAGCAAAATAACAACACAATGTCAAATACAGGTAGCCTAGTCAAATAATTAACATCCAATCACATTAACCGTTACTGTCTCGCGGGAATTCCACTAACGGTCCTTATTTTGCCAAAGTAGCTGCTGCTCATTCCATTTGCTCGAAAAACTAAGGCCCGCGTCCATAGAGACACTTACCATCTCTACTGGTAGTACTGCTACTACCAACAGTCTACACCTGCACTTGTCGACGACACAAGTTGTTCTGCTTCCACGAGCACATCCAATGCTAGCATCAGTAATTCTACATTTGTTCATAATTTTTTAATAATTAATAATAATAAAAATAAATTGTTCATAATTTTGGAATGAGATGTTTGACGAGCAGGTGTCCACATAGTTTTGGCCATGTATTGTACACTCCACAACCTGCTGTGATGGTTTCACTGTGGGGCAGCTTGCTCTACTCTGATTGGTGTCGGTGAATCGCCTTAGCCCGGATTACTCAGTAGTGTATGACTATGTTCAGTGTGTGTGTGTGGTGTCAGCCAGCATGCTTCTATAAATATGTTATATGCAGAACGCAAGAGAGGGATGTAGGCTAGACAGAGCGGAGAATTCCACCAAAGCAGCACAAAAGCTCTCCTCTCTCCCTCTGTCTGACTGTCTTGGAAACATGGGCCTTATAGCTTAAACCTATTTACATATATATAACGCTCCTTAACTATCTAGTGTCTTGCTGTTTTTAAAAAACGTATATATTCCCTCCTCCCTTTCTCCAACCGATAGGCTATGAATTTGGGTTAGGCTACGCTTTCATCTTTTTTTTGTTACAATCATGTCTTTCTCCCGATCAAACCATGATTGAATCTAACGGAGTTCCATCTCAAAGTTGTTTGAATATCCTAAAAACGTGAGGTAGCCAGGGGACTAATAATGAGAGAAAACGAACTATATCAATAGCCGATAGAAAAATATTATGACAAGTTTAATACATTTTAAGCTTATTAAGAAAGAAATGATCTGTGTGTGCCTGAAAAATCCCTCCATGTGTGGTTGAAAACCAAATGCCAATAATTTATCCTCCCACTGGGGGGGCTCATCAAATATTCCCTCAGCAATATGAAGTGACACACACACACACACACACACACACCGCAAACACTATACGCATTGTGAATGTAACATGAGAGTAGTTTTGAGACAGAACTGATGAGTCCAGGTATATATCTTGGTATCTTCTGTGCTTCCTCCTCCCTCATGTTACTTCTGCCCCTTCTCCCCTATTCTGTCTCTTGATTGGTCCGTCTCAGATCGTGAATTGTGTTTGGGGTTTTCTCTGTTGATTACCTTCCTGGGTTCCTTCTCTTGGTGTTTAACCGTGATTCCTTTCCCAGCCATCACAGAAAACCCAAAGTCCAACCAACAGCAACTTATTTTTTTATTGAAAACTGTGTGGTATATGAATGTGGACGGTACGTATTGCCATTGTTGACACTATCCAATCACATGCATAATGTCTTGATTTAATTATTGCTTTTTTTTGTGACAAGCTAAGGGCTGCCTAACATGCTTGTAACTGCCTTTATTGTCAACCATATATCAATATCGAAGGCAGATTGGGAGATCCAGTGAATCCAATAGTGTCATGTAGCTACAATCCCAATGGTTTGAAGCCAGTCTAGCTCTGCTTGTCTCCATATTTATTTTTTGCATACAATGTAGCTCAGTGTTTGAATGTATTTATTTTACATTCTTTATCAATGGGGTCAATCATTTCGGACCCCACTGTATATCCCTCATACTTTATGCATGAGACCTACTGAATAATTCACTGTATTTGGTGAGAATCTAAGCTACTCGCTGTGATGATCCGCGTGTTTGCTTCTTTTCTGTAATGGGGTAAAAAGAGAAGGCTACATCTTAAAAGGATGGTTCACTTTTTTGTGGTTTTAACTTCTTTTCAATCTTGGCAGGGTGTCGTTGTTTCCTCCAAACCATTTAAAAATGTGTTTGCTGGTTATTTAGAAACTTCAAAGAAGTGAGCTATCCCTTTAAGGTTTAAGTCCCATTCCAGTACATCAAGCACAGCTACCCTTCTTCTTTTTAAGAGTTGTTAACGGGGCAGGCTCTCCGGGCTTGTTTTGGTCACACCATTTAGGGCAAGAGATAAGATAGTCACCTCAGTGTTGACTGAGTAGGGACTGGGGGGGTAAACACAACACACTGCTGCCAATTCTTGGTTTTTAATTATCTTATGTAACCGTATCGTCTTATGTCTTAAGAAGAAGAGCAGTACTTTCTCTGATTTCTACCTGCTATCCCACTCCATTATGTAACATGTTGATTTTTGAAGACTTTTCAGGTCATCGGGTTGGTATTTTAGCTCAGTGTACGTGAGTTGTGGTCGATGTCTGAGTGTTTGCGGGTGACTTGTCAGGTGAGATTAACTGAAATGAGAGTAGAGGAGAAAGGTTGGAGTGGGACCCCTCCTCCCTCTCTGCATGGCGTTGAGGAGACAACCTACCCAGAATGCTCAGTGGCATTAAGGGACAGTATGATTGGAGGAGACCTTTCTGGTCACAGCACCCAGGCTACCGCAGAAGCAGACAGGGAGATTATTATTTTTTTTTTTAAACACAGATAATCTATGAATCCCTGATTCTATGAAACAGCCAGAAGGACATTTGTTATTCAATTGATTTATGTTCCTGTTGAATTAGCAAACAGTCTCAATATGATTTGCTCCTCACATGTCCTACCCATTACGCAGAGGGAAAGGTGGGCACAGGATTGTAGCCAATAATGCACCTCCTGTGTCCATGCAAGACTGTTAGTGGTTCTCTCTGTCTTGTCTCTGTCTTGTCTCTGTCTTGTCTCTGTCTGTCTCTGTCTGTCTCTGTCTGTCTCTGTCTGTCTCTGTCTGTCTCTGTCTGTCTCTGTCTGTCTCTGTCTGTCTCTGTCTCTCTCTGTCTGTCTCTGTCTGTCTGTCTCGCTCTCCTTTTCTCTCTCTCTCTCGCTCTCTCTCGCTCGCTCTCCTTTTCTCTCTCTCGCTCTCTCTCGCTCTCTCTCCTTTTCTCTCTCTCTCTCGCTCTCTCTCCTTTTCTCTCTCTCCTTTTCTCTCTCTCTCGCTCTCTCTCCTTTTCTCTCTCTCTCGCTCTCTCTCCTTTTCTCTCTCTCTCGCTCTCTCTCGCTCTCTCTCGCTCTCTCTCGCTCTCTCTCGCTCTCTCTCGCTCTCTCTCGCTCTCTCTCGCTCTCTCTCGCTCTCTCTCGCTCGCTCTCGCTCTCGCTCTCGCTCTCGCTCTCGCTCGCTCTCGCTCTCG